>NW_016908908.1:362706-371412 GCF_001483705.2 Eufriesea mexicana
TTAGTTAACCCTTTGCACTCGACGATTTTTTGGCTAGAGAAGAGTAGAAATTCAAAGATTCTCTACTAAATAGATACTTTTTTGAGCAGTAAATAAAGAATTATATAATAACAGAATTGTAGAATTATTTCATTTCGATACCTTACATTAATTAATATCGATCTTCCAAATTTTATGAAATGGTAACTGAAGCTTACCCCTCGAGTGCAAAGAATTAATCTATTGGGTTGGCAAGAAAGTAATTTCGGATTGCATCAGTAAATAATGTTATGCTTGTTTAGTTATTCTTTTGTCAATGTTAGAATTTTTTTCTTTTGAGATGTGGTAGTCGATACCTTTAGGTTGCTATTTCGTGAAATTCCGTGTAATTTCGTTTATAACTGTCAGTTCACGGTCAGTCTTAACATGGAGTGCAAAAATAAGCATTTTCGACACATTTTACTTTTTTATTTTCATAAAGGCAAGAATGCGGCTGAGGCTCACAAAGAGATATGAGAAGTTTATGGTGTTGATTGTTTAACAGAACGCACGTGTCAGAATTAGTTTAAAAAATTTCGTTCTGAAGATTTTTCACTGAAAGATACCCACAACGTTCTGGTCGACCTTCTGAGATTTACGCACTTGGTTAAGTTTTCTGCAGATAAGAACCAGAAATTCTATGAGCGCGGGATCATGAAGTTACCAGAAAGATGGCAAAAGGTCATCGAATAGAATAGAAGATATTTGATCGATTAAAAGTTCATTTACTGTATAGAAAAAATTGAGTTTTATTTCACACTAAAGAACCGAAAGTACTTTCTTGCCAACCCAATACATAATGTACATACGTATATAATATAGTATTTCTACACTAGATAATAAGTTGAAAAATTATGCAGAAAATTACTAAAGAAAATAACGAAACAAAATTGCAATTTGGGTAAACAAGTTTAACTAAGCGCAAACCAACATGTGGAAAAATATAGGGAAGGATTTCTAGTTCTTCGCAAGCTTCTTTAGTTTCAGTCCTAACCTCCAAAAGGCGTATAAATTTTGCAAAATTTTATATAACCAAGTTCCAATTTTTCAAATCTAATCATTAATAACACTGTTCGATACGAATTTTGACCTGTAATATCCATTGAGTAATTATCGTAGATCTCATTTTTCTGAATGGGAATCAGTAATCGAAATTGCCATAACCCTTTCGTTATGGCGGGCGTCGTCGCAAAGTCTCTCCCGTAGAACGAAGCGACGTGTCAAAGATAGTAACATTACGATAGTGCAAACTTTAGCATTCGGTCTTTTGACGCAAATCTTTCGAGGAAAAAAAGAAAAGGAAAAACTGGCCATCGCAATAGAGCTTGCAATTCTTTGCGAAGAGAGCTAAGAGGAACGGTAGCACTTGTCTTAATTTTATACACAATATTTGTGGCCGGTGACTATAGTCAGCCGTCGTGTGTACATGGTGTCTCGTGGCCGGGGACTATAGATCACTTGTCTTAATTTTATACACAATTTTTGTGGCCGGTGACTATAGTCAGCCGTCGTGTGTACATGGTGTCTCGTGGCCGGGGACTATAGTCACCCTTCGTGTGTAGATGGCGTCTCCTGATCGGTGACTATAGTCACCCGTCGTGTGTAGATGGCGTCTCGTGGCCAGTGACTATAGTCACCCGTCGTGTGTAGATGACGTCTCCTGATCGGTGACTATAGTCACCCATCGTGTGTAGATGACGTCTCCTGATCGGTGACTATAGTCACCCATCGTGTGTAGATGGCGTCTCCTGATCGGTAACTATAGTCACCCATCGTGTGTACATGGCGTCTCGTGACCGGTGACTATAGTCACCCGTAGTAGCGAAAGGATTAACACCTTCGGATTTCAAAAACCGTGAGTTTTTCTAAAAACGCAGAATTTTTGGTTAAAATGAAGTATTACACGAAAAGTAAGAACATTAGAAAGTTATCGTACAAATTAGGTGAGAGTATCCAGAGTTTATCCTTTGATTATCCAGCGAGAGTATCCAGTGCAAAGGGTTAATTCAAGTATCCTTTACTTTTCTGCAAACGAATTTGTAATCAAAATTGCTTTACCACCTTAAATTTCTGAAAAATGTGAGTTTTCCTAAGAAGGCACAATTTTTGATTAAAATGAAGTATTACGTAAAAAGTAAAAACGTTAGGAGGTTCATTCTCGTCTTAAAAGTTGGGCGAGAGTATTCCCAATTTATTAATGTCAATAATTATAATTATTCGTAGTTTCTGGATAATTATAATTGGTTATTAATATTTAAAAATTACCCATCGATCGTACTTTCCACGCCCTATTCTTGCATCTCTACAAAAAGTTCTTTATATGACACGATTTTCTACACAGCAGCGTATTCTATAGGTGTTTCTGAAGAAGAAACCATGGAACAGAATTGTCGAAACAATTTTCAACTCGATTACATCGAGAAAATAGTTGTCAGTAACGTGTAAACGGGGTTTTATCGCCACGCAGCCATTGCTCGCTTCTCGAGCCTCGACAATGCCGTCGCCACGCGTAATCCGAATACCAAGTGCAGTGGAGCTAACATATAACAGTCTACGAAAAAAGAAATGGAATACAATTTCGTTATAAAATTTCGGAAAATTGACAAATTTAAAAAGAAATTTTGAAAATTTACAACACATTTAGAATTCTATTAGAGATTCGAGGGATCGATTAAAATAATATGGCGATACTTAATAGAACAAAAATAAGCTTTATTAATAGAATAACGAATTTATGTAATGTAGGATATCATTTCGAAAGAAATCGCGAATCGTCCATTGCCAATAAAAACAAATTATAAACCGATCAATATTTTCTAGAAGCAAATGGAAAAGTTATAAACGTAATGTGGGATATCATTTCGAAAGAAATCGTGAATCGGCCATTGCCAACAAAAACAAATTGTAAACCGATTGATATTTTCTAGAAGCAAATGGAAAAGTTATTTTGGCTAACAAAATTAAGTTGCGTGGTCCCTACGAGGAAGTGAAACGTAGGTTAAGAAAAGCATAAAAGCTTGGCCCTTGACGACCAAAACAGAGTCCTTAGAAATCAATTGTGACCAGCACGAGCATGAGTCGCTCGGTGTTGGAAAGAGAGTTAAATTAGAGTGCGTCTTTGTGTGTTTTCGTTTCGTTATCTTGGTGTTCTTTTCCTAAGTTAAATTAGTTTTATGAGTTTTGAGTTTGGGTTATTCTGCTCTTGTTGTTTTGTCAATTTTTGGTGTCTCGAAACCAGTTTTCGCCATCCTACAATAACTGTCCAACCGATTTCTGAAACTTCCGATTTGAAACTCTATGGATGTCAAACTGACGAATACTTCTGACTTTTAACTGACTTGCACGCATCCTTGCACCCCTATTTAACCTGGCACTCTGTCTTCCTTCATACTCAGTCACTGTTCCTCAATCACGCATTTTTCACGCGAAAATTTTTCATTTGGCCCTCGATGAGGCACGTACTTCAAACACTCGGGATGCATTAGTAAACTTTCACTCGTTTCTCACACTCGACCCTGTCATAATCATCCCTTGCACGCGATCACTTTCGTCCTTTCCCAAACACTCTCAACATTCTTTCAAGGCAGCACTCGTTCCATTCCTACATAGATTGTAAATATGTTAACACTAAACCTACTATAGTCTGAATCACCGTTTCCCAAATTTTCATTAAAAATTCCCAGTTCAACGTTATCCCCTTAATCAAAAAAATTCTGATTTTATAAAAACACAATTTTTGGAAACAATTTTTGGAAGATAGAGCAATTTCGATGACGGATTGGTTTTCAGAGAAGTAAACTTTAGAAGAATTACCCAATGGGTATTACAAATTAAAATTCATGCTGAACAGTGTAATTAATGGATGTAAGCATCCCCTGGACTCATCTTTCACATCTACATACATAATGCATCCCACGTTAATGTTTTAAGAAAGACATATATCGTAATCACCCATTAAAGTTTCCTGCATGTACTTTGAATTCTAGACGACATTTTCTGCAAAATCTTCTGCCACAGAATCTCCAGTATTAGAATTATTAGAATTGATAGTGGAGACATGACTCCATGAATATGAGAATTTTCACATAAAGGGACACATCATAGCCAATATTTCATATTTCAAAAAATATGGTACGATGATGGGATATTAACATAATATTTTTTAATTTTGGTGATCAACTATCAAAAAAATTTAAATTACAGTATAATATTTTTATGTATCCTTCGAAATGTATAAAATATCTTTCTCCAATAGCTTTACTTGTAAAAAGATATTAGTTCAAATATGAAAATTTTCAAAAAATATGGTACGATGATGGAATATAAACATAATATTTGTTAATTTTGGTGATCAACTTTTTAAAACAAGTTAAATTGCACTATAATCTTTTTATGTGTCCTCCAAAATGTATAAAATATCTTTTTCTAATAGCTTTACTTGTAAAAAGATATTAGTTCAAATATGAAAATTGTCACAAAATAGTGAACTTGCTTTTTCTCATAGTGAATATTCTAAATTCCAGAAAGAATAACACGATGGTAATGTACTAATTTTGATAATTAATTGGCAGAAAATTAGACTGCAATATTATTTCATTACTTTCATTTATAAAACAATTTTTAAATTAATTTTAAAATTCTTTTAAATAATATTTTTAAATTCATTTTTAATCTCATATAATCAAAGATTTGTTCTTTTCTATTTTTATTAGAAAACAATATTATCTCCGATTTTGTAAGAGTTTATAAAATGATTTAATTTCGTAATATATATAAAATTCAATATAATGTCGCTTTTTATTTTTGCTTCCAATTTTTGTTATATCATATAACCTTGTTATTGCATCTACATTTTGCATAAAAAATTAAAGCAATAAAACACTTTGTGGCAGAGACCATTTTCCATCTGAATATTCGTCAGCACAAAATATTTTAAATCAAGGAATGAAGAACTGATAATTTTGAAAAGCTATGTTATAAAACTTTAAACCTTATTTTAAATCAACAAAATTGTTCTTTTTCTTTCAACAACAGATATTTTCGAATATATTGATATTGATTATTAACTGTCATATTATTATATCAATTATTATTGTACTATATTAATTATTATATTAATATTAATCGTATCCCCAAAAGAATTAGGGCGACAATTTGCAGCCACTCACTTGCAAAGGATTAAACTATGTATGAAGTTTTAAGGAGAAACATAAAAGTGGCGGCCATATTGCCACCATTTTACCCAGCATAAGTTTTTGTTGTATTATTTATTAAATTTAAGCCCTACTTTGAATGGCTTCCTGTTTCTCCGTGCATAAAATTTTAAACAACATAATATTATATAAGTTAATATAATGTAACATAAATCAAACTGTCTTAATTATACATATATACTAAATAATACCTGAGTATAACAACTATAACTATATTATAAATTATGCACTGCATTTTAGAAAGAGAGTATATACTCTCTTCTATACTACAAACCGAAGCAAAAACGAAAATTAAAACAGGGTAAAAATTATAACAAATAAATAAATTAATAAATCGAACTATAAATTCAATAATTATTAATTTCTTGTTATACATGAAATTATTTAAAAGATAAAAGATTATTAATTATCTCAGAATTATTAATAAAATTAGTTAGGAGTAGTAAAGTAGCTGCAAAAATTGTACGTATATAAGTTCTTGTTTCTTATCGAATTTTTGAAACTTCATCTCTGCCATTAAAAAATATGAACAAATAAAACCCGAACTACCACTTATAGATTTTGTGTCAGCTCGTATATATGTCACGTTTGGACGTATTTACGTTGTTTTCACTACCTTTTTATACGTTTCATAAAACCAAATTGGGAAAGTTTGGTGCAATTGTTCCGAGAAATGGCGACGTAGAAAATCAGTTAAGATACTGAGAGAAGGAAATATGTCAACAAGTGAAACTAATCAAGAAATGATTGCATGGAAGTAAAATACTTTCACACTTTAAGAAGATTATCTCAGTAAGATCCTTGTTATCTGCTTAGAAAATCTACAGAAATATCGCAGAACCCCTACTAACTGAAGATTTATTAAATTAAATTATTAAATTGTCACAAAATTGTTTGGTGGGCATTTTCAGTACAAAATGAAAATCATTTTATTTGAAATAAAGAAGTTTTATTAAACAATAAATCGAACATTTTGATCTATGGAAAATTGTTCCAAGTAGAAACATTCTAGATGAAAAGCATTGCCTTATATCAAATAAAGAGAACCATCAAATACACCATAATTAATATATCAACAATAATAAATCAAAATTATTGTACAAATGATAAAATATGTTTTATCAAAATATTAATAATTGTTAATATAATATCAGATGTTTTATCAAAATATTAATAATTGTTAATATAATATCAGATGTTTTAACAAAATATTAATAATTGTTAATATAATATCAGATGATGGAAGTTGAAATAAGATGTCAATAATATAACCATGTGTTTATAAAAATTAATTTTAGATTTTATTGGAGATCTATTGCACTGAGTATTATAAACCATATCCACTAAGACCTACCATATTGACATATGACACATAATTAGTTTCAAGGGTTGCCAACACACAGTGGATCCTTAAGGCGCGAAGTATGAATTGAATACACGAATATATTTCAACAATAATAAATTAATATAATTAACACGTAAATTAACCTCGTAACAGCCGAAGTATTTTAGAAAAATCGATTAAAAATTCCCAAATTTTTTTACTTTCGATTTCGTAAGTGATCGTGATGCTCAGTAACGTATCGTAATCACAATTACCCCTGGTATAAAATTCCACAGTCAATATAGTCGTTTTAATAATTTAAATTCGCAATTTTTTCTCAAATTTAGTATAATATAATCAATTTTATAATATCTCCACTTCTGCCATTTTTTAAAGTTCTTCTTCGTTCATTTTTTCGTTCACAGTTCATTTGACAGGTCAATGTATATTTAGTGATAATTTGAGTACAGTAGACTCTGTTACTATCCTTCGCAGTTCACTTTATTCTGTTGCCTCCTGGAGCCTACTGTGCTTATTATTCCGTTTAAAAATGCAACATTTTTGAGACCCTGCAGATGCAAGACACCCATCCTTATGCACGTATTCAAAGAGCACCCAGTGACGCATGCCCGCATTTCGTAGATTCTTATTTCGCAAATATCCCATCCCTATTCAACACCTGAGAATTCCTTCGCTCCTCTGGAAGCGACGCGGGAAATCTCATAACACAGTATACATTGTGATTGTACATATGGATGCAGCTTTTCTGTCTTTGCGTCGTCAAAAGAGGAAATATTTAATCGTACTTGCTATCCTTTTTATATTAATAGGTATTAAATAAATAGTGAATTTGATATTAATTGGATATTTAAAATGAACAATGTGAATTTAAAAATGTTAAGGAGATTAATCTCTCATTTATTCGCTGTCAATCTAATATTATATTTAAATGAGTGTCGAAATGTAGATATGTAAATTAAAGTACAGTTGATTGTATAGTTATATGGATAAAATATTTATTTCACATTGGAGTTATCAAATTAGTCAAAATAACTGATTTCAGATTTCTTTGTGGTTCCAAATATTGGAAATGTGCAGCTTTTTTAACAAAGTTAATGAGAAGATGTAAATTTAATTATATATATTTATTTATATTAATTCTGGTAATTCTAGTGCCAAATATTCTACTGTCCAAATATTTTACTATATAAGAGTCTATATTTAAGACTGGTTGAATGTCATATACCATTTATTTATTTTATATTTATTTCATATAAAATATATAAAATATAAAATATATAAATTTTGCATAAAATGTAATAAAACTCGAAGATATTTATGTTGAAAACACGTAATTAATACAAAGCAAGTTACAAATCCTTGATCTTACAATTAAACATAGCGAAAGATGTACTGCATCTCCATAAAAAATCTTTCTATTTTCTTTATCATGGAGAAAGTGATATTAATTTGTTAAATAAAATAAAAATTAGAAGATGGTTAATTTATTTAATTTATGATCTTTTTGTTGAAATGAAATTCCAGTTAGGAATCCTTTTGCATAGTTTTGCAAATTCTTACATTCAAAATTCAGATGACAGGACATCTCTCAGAAAACTGTGCATCTTATGCACTGCTGACACCACACAGCAATATCTGTACCACCAGAATTGATTCACAACAGGTGCTACACCATCCATCACTTTACTGTCACTCGCTTTCAAAGGAAACGTTTTGAGATGACAAGCTTTATGCTTCATTAGTATCACCCAATAAAAGAATATATGCATCCATCTACGTTCATTTATACGATTCCTCAATTAATTATACCAGCGAATTGGCAAAGAGAAATTTCACGTGTTAATTAAATCACCAATACTGTTAATACATTTTGCGATTGACCATTATACAATCTCGATTCATTTTTTGTGCAGTAATGTTACATAATTTATTATTTATAATTTATACAACATTATATAATTCATTATTTGCAATTTCTATAATATTATATAATATATTTCTTATAATTTATGTAATATTATGCAATTTATTATTTTCGATTTATATACTATAATATTATTTAATTCGTTATTTCCAATTTATATAATATTATATAATTTATTATTTGCAAATTGTATAATATTGTGCAAT
>NW_016908908.1:371425-387424 GCF_001483705.2 Eufriesea mexicana
ATCATATATATATAAATTAGAAATAACTTATATAATTGTATTAATTTTGGAAGATTAATCAGTTTGATTAAAAGTTGAAGTTCAGTAATCAATACATTTTTATTAATTCTATAAATTTGATGTATTTTAGTTATTTA
The DNA here is from genome assembly GCF_001483705.2 of Eufriesea mexicana. Classification (NCBI taxonomy): domain Eukaryota; kingdom Metazoa; phylum Arthropoda; class Insecta; order Hymenoptera; family Apidae; genus Eufriesea; species Eufriesea mexicana. Next base: position 371,563 of record NW_016908908.1, read on the forward strand.
CGTTTTCCATTTTCCTCTACCAGAAAGAGAGAAATGGAAATGATATTCGCTTTTACATCATTTACGTTTGTTTAAAATTTTCCTTGAGTAAAAATCCAACAAATGTTCCTTGTCTACGGAATTCGAACAAAACGACCTTGAACATCAGTTCATTGATTAATTTGGAATGACAGTTGCACCATTTCCGAAATTTCTCTAATTTGTAGACGGATATCCCTAATCCACATCTTCGTGTTATCATAGTGGTGGGTTTTCGTTGATGTACTTTATCTTCCATAAACCCCTGAAGAAAAAGACTAGAGATGTCAAGCACATCGGATCCTACGAGAAGGGATAGCAGGGCACTCCCTTGCAACGATTCTTCAATTCTACCATGTAATTACCACTCTAGAATCATAGTATATTCCACCTCATTCGTAAATATTAATTTTAAACAATAATTTTTATGTTAAAATATGTCTTCCTTCAGAGGTTACTCAAAAAGAAATAGACTGTTGCTTAAATCTATGCAAGTTTACTATAGTTACACACAATTTAAACATGGAGTTAAATAACAAACAGGAAAGTAACTGTGAGGCTATAGTTAATGACATTCTGACGAAAGATTTTCTACAATCTATAATGTAAGAGTTATCTGAATAAGTCAAAGTAGAATAATATTTTATACATATCTACTAGTATATACCACATATATAAGATATGTAACATAGCAAGTTATAAATATGTTATAAAATAAAATAAAATAAAAATGTTGTCATTCTGTTATGATATCTCGAATATATGAAGAATTATGTGAAAAAGGAAAAGAGAAGTAGAAAATATTATTATTATATAATTAAGTACTATATTTATTATATCTAAATAATTAAGCATATTAATGTATACTATTAACTACTTAATATATACATAGTATATAGATCATGTACTATTAAGTAACCAATAATGTAAGTGTATAATAATTCAGAATAAAAATTATAGTAAATTCCATTTTCTAAAATTAATTGTTAAACTAAAAGATTAATAAATGATTAAGATACTAAAAAATTTTATTATCTTTTATGATGTATAATTTAAATAAAAAAGTTAGATGTAAAATAGAATTATGTTTAATATTAATAGATCAGTTAAATTTTAAGTTTAAGTTAAATAAGCGAAGTGACTTTTTATTCTTTTATTAATGCTATTTATTATTTGCAATTGTTATACCGAATTTCTAAAATGATAAATAAAATTAAATTTTCTAAAAATTGGTTTTACAATACATTACACAATTCTCTAACCTGGACAACTTTTACATTTTGCAGGACATGGATTAATAAGCCTAAATTCGTGTGTTTCTGACAAGTAAGATTGAACACACAATCCTTTTCTTTCTTTGTTCCTCCATTGTTTCACTGCTACACTACTCTTTTGAAATTCACCCGAAAACTAACCAAGCTTTGTGTAACACAAAAACATGTGAATAAATCGAAAATTGAAAACTCCAAATTAAAGACAGTTTTTACATAAAAACTGTAAATTAAATAGTACATTTTTATTATTAATATATTATTTAAAGGAAACAAAAAATTCCTTAATTTTTTATTTTTACTTAAACAAGACACAATAATTTTTACAAATAACGTTTATCAATTATTACGTTTCCATGTGTAATATTTATAAAGAATACTATAATTAGCTTCTTATTCTGTTCCACTTCAAAATAAGTAATAAAAGCAAATTCAAATCTTAATATTATTATATTTTTATTTTTTAGATTCCAGAAGTTACTGATAAACATGAATAAATATTAAATTTTAAATAATAACATAATAAAATAATAAATACAATTTTGTTAAGCAATATAACTAAAGTTAACAATACACTAGTTATAATACTAGAATTAAAAATATAATCAAAGTTAACTATTTTTTATGTAAAATTGAATATACTTTTTTTCAAAATTTAAATCTCATAATTATCTACAAATAAATTTTACCTGAATTTATTATTTCTTAATATAAAGACAATTAATTTTCCCAAACCAAAATTTTTCTACGAATTTTATTCAAAGTCATAAATTACATTTCTAAATTATTTTACAGCAGATAAATATTTTACAAATAAATTTCACTTGAATTTATTATTACTTAATATAAAGACAATTAATTTTCCCAAATCAAAATTTTCCTACGAATTTTATTTAAAGTCATAAATTACATTTTTAAATTATTTTACATCAAAAGCATTCAAGTCGCTGCATCATGTATCAACTTAAATTTGTCGTTGAAATAGAACTTCAAAATAACGATGGCCCAACCGATATTAATAGTATTACCCTCCTCGATCGATTAAAGCTAAATTTTTATATCGAATATTTCGATTAACCGGTTGCACGCGATGTATGTACTCTGAAAGCCGTCGAAGACCAACGAGGAAGACCATTATTGATAATGAAACAAGAGAAAATGGCAAGGAAATGATGAAGAACTAGAACGTGCTTGATAATGTTCATACTTCACTACACTTGTAAAATATTGTATCGTATTTTTCACACGAACAAGTGAGTATAGTTATTCAAAAAATGTCTGTTTGCCTTTGCAACAATTATAAGATCATATTTTTATAATAATATTTAGTATTGGATACGTGGAATTTATGATATGTAAATAATAATTTTAATTTCACAATATTTAAATAATAATTCGAAATAATAGTAATAATTTTGGATAAAAATATCAGTTTGCCTTTGCAACAATTATAACATCATATTTTTATAATAATATTTAGTATTGGATACGTAGAATTTATGATATATAAATAATAATTTTAATTTCATAATATTTAAATAATAATTCGAACTAATAGTAATAATTTTTGATAAAAATGTGTTTTTCGAAAGGTTGAAGTGAAATTTGATTTTAATTAAGTAGATTTAGTTTCTTTTTAATTTAACTATATAGTTAGTTATACTTGCAGTATAATTTCTCTAAAATTAAGGTTCCTATAGTTCCTATTCTATTTTTCATAGAATTTTTTAATTATTTAAACTTTGTCACAATAACTTCCTTATCTCTGCCATTTTTCACATAACTTTCCAGGAAACAATTATTAATACTTGAAGAAATCTGTATTGTTATGTATATTGATCAAATTATAACGTATTTAAACAAACAATTATTATATTAAAAAGAAAGTAAAACCTAACATATGAATTGGAATAATTGTATACCTAATTAATCTCAAAATTGCACTGTGTTAAATATATAATTTGTTCAAAAATATTAATATTGACTCTATCAAGTAATATTACAAATAGATGACATACATATCCAATAGTATATAATACTAAATTAATTGTATTTTGTAGTGCTAACTGTACCATTTAAAAATACTAATTTCTAATTAAAAATATTAAATATATAATACTGAATTAATAAATAATATTATTTATCAATAACATTTACAAATATTCTTGCTATAAATATAAAACTATGAACAGATACTAATCAAAAATATAATTTATTTTAATAATATTTATAAATTCGTCTACACCTATTCAAATGTTGATTAATATTTATAACAAATTGTAACTCTCTTCATTATACATTCCCTTTATCCCCAGAAAGTTAAATATAAAGAACGTACTAGTATAATACATAAAATAAAAATAACATTCGATTTGACATAATTGATAAATATAAAATTCGTGTGAACTATCTAAACATTTGCCTAAAAAACAATTGTTTATTCTCCCAATAAAACTTTACTGTCTTTTTGCATAACAAGTACTCGCATATACACATTGGCTATTGTCTTTCTTTTCAAAAGGATTAATTTACTACCTATGCAATGCACTTTTATGACAGAACAATACTTCCAGTCCTTCTAAATCGATTCTTTTTAGTTTAGCAGAAATTTATTTTACAATAACTAGTTCACTATAAATCGTGACTGCGCTTTCGTGCCTGTCATGTGCGTTAGCCAGGTATCGAATATTGATTTACGTTACGACACTAAAGTGAGACTATTGTTTAACGGTATTGAAAATTCGAAACAATAAAACAGAAATACGCATACACGTGCATATATTATAAAGAAAACGAATACCATTCGTTTTCACATTGCTCTATACAATGTTACGAGAATTGTACGACTCTTATCTTCCAAAGAGACGTATCCCCTTTAATAAATAGGAATAACAAGAATATTAACGAAAAATAGGAAATGAATAATGAGACCTCGAAATTAATTGCATTAGTGGATAAAGTACGTGTATTTTAATACAAGAAGGTAATCTGTAGCATCTGTATTTACCTATAAGATTCAATTACGATTATACATTCATAAATTTTAATCAGAATACCTCAAAAATATTACGAAAATAATTGGAGTTAGTAATAAGATTGATAAATAATTAATTAATAATAAAAATTATCGAAAAATATATTGTTAAAAAATAATAACAATATCTGAAACCAACAAATTACGTATATTGGAAATAGTAATATAAATGGCTGATAGATAAGCATATAAACCTCGTGATTTTCCTGAGCAACTAAGGAAATAAAATATCTAAAAATTAAAATCAACTTTTAAAAAAATTTGCATATCTATTTAAATGAATGCATAATTATGGTTCATGAAAGATATGATACCAAAACTATGAAAAGAAAGAAATATTACAACATTACTGACCCACTTTACATATCTTTCTTTACATGTAATTAATCAAGTTTTCGTATTTCGTGAAATAATAAAAATTTCAAAAATTTTAACAAAACCAAAATATTAAATTTATTTTTAGTATAATAGTGCGTTTAAATAGAAAACTCACGAAATTTCGAATTTTTATTCCACAGAATTAATAATTAAAAATAGTTAAAGCAATCGAAATCAATAACTTTCTAAGAACAAAGTTTCGATTGAATAGTACAATTGTATTACTTTCTTCGTCAAAGTACGTTCATTTAAAGTCAACAACTTCTCGCTGTTATTCGTCAGTTTTATAGGCTTTATTTATGTAAACTTTTTAACGAATCGTGCCCATCGCCTCTATTCGATATTAAGTCCTGCCCATTAAACTTTACAATTCTCGTCCTTTTAATGGCTGTAAACAATGCCATCGAAATGGTATCTCCGTTTGTCAAATGCACACAATATATACGAATTCTGAAAGCACTGTTGGAATTTATCGAAGCGAAACGTAATTCGATTCACTAATTCTAGGAGGTACAGAAACGACCTGCTAAATTCCGTTTACGTAACCAAATACTTGAAAATCCGATCAACTTCTAAAGCATGATGTATCGAACACGAAACGTAGATGGTGATTTACATTTAATACATATTTCATTCGTTCAACAATCATTATTTTTTAACTCTTGAAACATTGAAAATAAAATCTAGATGTTCATTCATATTTTAATGCATATTTTAGACAATATTTATTAATTTATTTACGATAATTATTTATAACGTGCAATAAATTTCAGTATTTCAAGCAATGAATACTGAAAACAAAATATTTATATGTATACAATATATATATATACTTTTCTTGAATTATATGCTACTGGTATGATAAGTAAAATATACAAAAGCAATATACATATATTTTTTTTATTATATTACATATATATAATATTAAATAATTAAAATGAAATACTTGTATAAAACATTCCAACTAAATACAATTATATAAAATAAAATTACATTGAAATTACAATTATATAATTGTACACAATTGTATAAAATAAAATTACAATAAAATTACAATTATATAAAATAAAATTACATTGAAATTACAATTATATAATTGTATACAATTGTATATATGTATATAATTATACATAAAATAAAATTACAATGAAATTGCAATTATATAATTGTATGCAATTGTATATGTGTATATAATTATATATAAAATAAAATTACAATGAAATTACAATTATATAATTGTATATAATTATATATATTATATAGAATTATGTAAAATAAAATTACAATTATATAATTGTATACAATTGTATATATGTATATAATTATATATAAAATAAAATTACAATTATATAATTATATACAATTGTATACATGTACATAATTACACAATTAAAATAAAATTACAATTATATAAAATAAACTGCGTCTGATCAAGTAATTAATACTTTTATTCGAACAAACACTTTATACTTCATCCACAAAAGTCAGCAAGGCTGTTAAAACTTGGTTTATAACGCCCAATAATGACGAACGGATTATACCCAATACACACCATGGGAGACTGAATCAAACTAAGATAATAAAAATGCAAACTAAGAGAATCAAAAACAGGATGTAAAATCATTCCTCGCTTATTTTCCGTTTCCGTTCGTCTCGAAATTATTCCTCCCCAACAACGACACTTTTTACAAGAAAATACGATTTCTCGTAAAACTCTTCGTCGAGAAACAAAATGTGAAGCTTCCTTTTTTAAATATTCCATCTTCCAACATTCGTGACACGAAGCACAAATACCTCTGCAATTACACGAAAATTATGACACAATTGGTCATTAATTATCTGGACGAGATAAACGTACGCGTTAAAAACCTCTATACCTCGCCACTGAAATTACAAAATTAAATTACATTTAAAATTCGCTTTATTAGCAAAGGAATGAAAAATTAGGGAAAAGAATGAAACGGAATAAGTAATACATCGCACAATATGATCTTATGCTTCGAGCAATTCTTCCTATAAAATTATTCCCTTTCAACTAATCGTAAGACGATTTTACTTGTGACAACTTATTTTATATACAGAAGAAAGTAGGATAAAACTGGATACTTGGACAAAATTGGAGGTAAAGGTCCAATTTTGAAAAAATGTAAAAATTTCTGGAACAAGATTATTCGAATATTCATTACTAACAAATTTATTGCAATCTTTAAATTTAATTTAATTAATTAACCCTTTGCACTCTAGAGGCACCCTTCAGTCACCATTTAACAAAATTTCGAATATCGATATTAATTAATAGTCAAATTTAAGATAATGTAACGGTGTGAGAGGTATAGAAATGAAATAATTCTACGTGTTAATTATTATAGATTTTTTATTTACTGCTCTTTGAAAACCTTTGAACTCCTATCCTTTTTTAGCCAAAAAATCATCGAGTGCAAAAGGTTAACCCTTTGCACTCGAGAAATGAGCCTAATCGCCGTTTAATCAAATTCCGAAGACCTATGTTAATTAAAATGTCGAAATAAAATAATTTTAAGTCTTAATTTATACCCGATTCCTTATTTACCGTTTCAAAAATATCCTCTACGTTACAGCAGAAAGTCTTTGAATTGCTATTTCTCTGTAACCAAAATAATCACCGAGTGTAAAGGGTTAAAATGTGAAGATACCGATTTAGTCAATTTTACTGGACGTATCACGGTCGAAATGTTTGCTTTTAATATTTTGACTAAGAATTTCGCATTTAATTCTATCGCTTTCTTCACTCGATTTCGTGACTTTTCGTCTAATATACATATAATCAATTCTTTCGTACCTCTTTTCACTTCATTTCTGTTAAATCTCTCCTATCTTCACTTTATTATTCACCATTCATTTCATCGATCATACTAAATTTCGTGTTAAATTTATTAAGTTTAAATTATATGTATTACTTATTAAATTTATTAAATTTTATCAATTTTATGAGTTTATCATAATTTATAACACCTTGTAACACTTGTAAATTTATTATAATTTAACTCGTAACACTTTTAATCTTACACCATGCAACAAAATAATAACACATCGTGTAATGATCACTTTTTCTTGGGACTAATGCAATGATTAAAAATTTTATAATGCTTACATGTTCAATAAAGTCACCCTTCTTTAACAATATAGAAAATTAAACACAGTTTACATTTTTTCCACAAATTTTATTTGTTATATTTATTTGTTTTATTTGTTTATTTATTATATTTAATACATTTATTTATTATTTTATTTGTTTATTTGTATGAAAAATGTATTGAAATGATAGTGTAAATACAAAGAAGTAAATAAACGACGTTTTGTTGTTTAAAAGTGGGAAGATATCTATGTATTTAATAAAATACTAAATTTTCTACGATATTAAATGTAAAAAATAAATGAATAAGAATTTTTAATTCGAATATATGGAATATTTAAATTCTATAGACAGTGTGGCCATCATAAAACGCAAATTTTCGTTTATTTGCAGTCACCTGACAAAAAAATATTTTAGACCAAAATTGATTAGTATTTAATGTAAATACAATAGATGACAATAAAAAAAATTTCGAAAATAGCTAATTTTTATACCGAAATTAATGTCCACCGAAATTTTTAAGTTAAACTAAATATTTTTTGAATAACATATTATAGATGACATTAAGACAAACTCAAAACACTTGTAAAATATATTTGTTAATACAATAGTAGATTTATAATAGTATAAATAGTTACAGAAGTTAAAAATAAATTTTTTAAATCGTTATTTCTTCTAATATATTTGTCAACAGTATTAGATAAAATAAACTGATTTATAATATTCATAATTATATAATTTTAATATTCATAATATAATAGTATTTATCATATGATTTTTCCCAAAGTTCATGGCTTTGAGATTATTTGAGAAACACTAAATATCACAGAATGTACTATCATTTTGTCGCATACTGTGTATTTAATATATAATGTGTCCATTTAATTTACAAATGTGTAAATATCTCCAAAAATATGTGACATAGACAAATGTTTTAGATGAATATTGCAAGATATCAAAAAAGACTTAGAGTGATACATAACGTTTATTTAACCCAGTCATAATTTCGAAAAGCTGCGTGAAGGTCATATTTAAATTTCCAAATAGGAACCTAAATCTTTCGTTTAATATTTTTATAACTGGTATCAAAATATTCGTAAAACGCGATTTACTAATATTTTTCGCATAAACTATCATCGTAACACCATGTATCCGTTTTAAAACTTAAATATTTCTTGAGAAATATAAATGATACAGAAAAATATTTCAGACAAACGTGAAATGTCAAGATATATCGTGTTGATATTTACTTGATTTTATTATAACCTTAAAAAGCAGTATATAAATGACATTTCAAATTTTAATTGCAATCTGTATTTTTCATTACAGATTACTATAGTCAACATCGAACAGTTTTTAAAATAATAGTTACTCACGTTTTTTCATGATCAAGATATTAATCCAAATTAATCATTTATATTATAATTATTAATAATTAATATTTATAGATTAAAAATATCCAGATATTAACTTTCGAATTTGATGTGTCATTACGTTTTCCAGAGCCATTAATACAAGTCCAACAGCGCAACTTATCTGCAGTGTACCTTGAGTAATCCTAATATCGCAAATATGTTAACTTTGAAATTTTATATCTTAATAACGGTTTATGCAAAACGAAAAAAGGAAATATTGCTTTACAAGATTTTCAATGTCGATTATAAGAAGATCGAAATGAAAAATATATGGCTGCAATTCGAGAAATTATGCACGATTTTCACATAACTTCTCATAATAAGCCTGAGTCTTCTCTACCATTGTTCTCCTATGCTAAAACCTACGATATGCAGTCGAGATGTAATACTGAAATTGGATTCAGGTTGACTGGAAAAATACGAGATAAACCACAGACCAAAGAACTTTTCCAGTTTTTTACTAGACAATTTTAAAAATCTCGAGTTAGAAAAGAAATTAAAATATTTTTTGCAATATTATTAGTACCTATACTAATTACCAATATTTCTTTATCAAAATTGGAAGAGTCCATCATCGTAAACACAACATTGTATTTTATGGTCTTTATTTTATAGTCCTTTTGTATTCTATAGTCCTTACAATTAATATTTTAATATATTTTAAAATATATCAATATTTATAACATATTTAAAAATTTTTATTTTATAATAAAAATTTTATATTTATAGTCCAATTAATATTTATGATATACTTTTAAATTATTTTATATTCCAATTAACATTTATAATATATTTTTAAATTATTGTATAGTCCTCATTCTATTATATAGTCCTTATGTCCAATATTTTATCGCTCCCCCCGATTTTTATTTGACATTAAAAGATAAGTATGTACCGTTTATTACTTCTTGGTATATTTATCAGTGAAAAAGCTCGTTTCAACCTCTCTTTTCCTGGAATAATTCACCCCGAGACACAAGTTTCGTACAGATATAACAAGACCTTCTCTAAAGGCATTATTTCCAGAGATTACGATCTGTGAATATAAAATTCGGTACCTAGGGAAATACGAATGTTTTCGGGAACAACGAGATGTAGAACCCTCCTTACACGTCGTCGGTTCCCCTAATGCCGCTGAGTGTTATTCAAACGTACCATAAACCCGCATCGCAGGATACGAGCTGCAAAGCTGAACGATTTTAATGTTAATCGGATCAGTTCTCGAATCGATGCTGTGTAAATAAGTCAATAAATGGATAAACCGGTTTTATATCTGATAACTATTACAACCCTTACTGTGTAAATGTTTCCTCAGTACCCTAATTGGGTAAGCCAGGGTTATCCGTGTCCTTGTACATCTCTTTAAGGAATAAGAGTCTAGAAAAAACTCTAGAAAAATTCTTATAACATTTTCAAAGTTGGACTAAAATTTTGCCAAATATTTTATAGTTATTTAAACATATTATAGTTAAAACTTTAAAGATTCTGGTTTAAATATAATAAGTATTTAATACGTTATATTATCGTGTATAAATTAACATTAGTTTAGATTTACATTTAATAAGTGGAATAAAAAGATTTTCAAAATTTAAAAGAAATTTATTTATTTATTATTGTCTTTTATCGTAAGATATTTTTAATTTATTGTAGGAGGAATTTTTTATTTATTGAGATTCGTGAATAATATTTACTAATTTAATAAGTACTTGATAAATTAAAATATTATTTGTTATCATTGTTCGATAGAACCTTGCAAAATTCATGATGACAAGAAGTCGAATGCAAATGTCTGGTATACGATAAACATGTGTCTCAAATGTAGAAATAATACTATTGCGTAGAATCCACACTATTGCTACCTTTTTTAATAACTTAATCAATTTAAGTGTCTTTCGCATAACTGTTATTTTGAATACCCTATCAGTCAAAATTTAATACAAATGAAAGACATAAAACATTTGTCCTTATAAATTTTCCAAGCACATATATCATATAGGGAAAAAGTATTTGAAAATAAAAATTTGTTAAATTTACTAATTTGTTGTTACTTCATTTTTGAAGATATAATTTGTCTTCACAAATTTTCTGGAAATTTTATATTCCTTAAATATTACATATAAATATAATTCAGATATTTTACACGTAAGAAATATTATTTAATCTCTAATATAAATCCATAAATAAAAATTTTTGAAAAATTGCACGATGCAATTGACTCTGGGAACATTTTAACTTGTTATTAGTAATTTTATTAAAAGGTATGAAACCAGTACGTAATATTCGCAAAGATATTCAAATAAAATAATATAGGATTATCGCTAAGTATTAACAAACAAATGCATTTCTCATTTTACGTTATTTCTGGTTTCGTCCTCGAGGTGAAATTCTCTTTGAAAAGGCTTCCTCGACTTCCGTCATTGACATAATCGTCAAGAATCTCGATACCAATTGTACATATAAAGAAAGACGTAGAAACTACTCCACTATTGACAACTTACTACTAATTAATTCAACTATTTTCTTTTTAAACCTTGAGTCACTGCTATTCCCCTAAAACATACAATTTCCTAGCAAAACTATCAAGCCCATCTCAAATACCCGTTTCTTCCCAAACACGATACCCAGAACAATTTCCGAATATAATAAAATTTTCATGATGTCAAACGATTCAAATACAACGATCGAAACGCCATCTGAATCGCGTACATTATCGCCACATGCTCGCACGAACCACGTGACGAAACAGATGACAACAGCGCGAAGAAAGAATTAGAAATTCGTAAGCAATATTGCCACGGAAACAAACGTAAGAAAACACTGGAAATAATCGTCACTTACTTTCGCCAGAATCTGCCAGTAGTTGGAAGTCACTCGCAGCCTCTTCTTCCGTCGAAGATGTCACTCAACCGTCACTTAGTGTCGTGAAACATAACACGAGAGAACGCGAACCGAGGGAGCCGAAAGAAAACAGAGTACCAGTGGAACGAACCGAAGCCGCGGAAGTTCTCCACGTGACTGACGGGACTAGGAATAGTGGTGGGGGCAAGCCAAACAGAACGCTGGGCCAACGCGCAAGTCCTAACCTCAACGATAGGATAGGTGTACTATATCCGCTACGTGAAACTTGCGAAAGCACTTTCTCCGTTCTTTCTTTACACCTTCGATTCGATTCGAATTCCGTAGCGGAAATAGAAGAGGATAAGTGCATTCTCAACCTTCGTGCTCTTATGGTCGTTCACTTTTTGCGCGATTCACCGATGAATATCGAAAGTTTAAATACGGAATTCGGACATGTGGAAGTTTTGTTTGATTTAACGGGCGAAGTTTCGTGCAGGGGGGGTGCTCGTGTTTGTAAACAGGAGTGATGAATGGATGAGTGAAATATTTTTATGGTGATTGAGGGTCAGCGAGGATTATGTAAATTGAGCACGAACGTTTAGTAAATTTTAATGTTTGTTTATTAAGATAGGTTGAATGAATCTTAAATATGGAAAGCATTGAACAAATTGTATTGAATTAAATGAAATTTTATTGTACAGGTTGTATAACTCTATAAATAGTAAATAAATATTGAATATTATATTAAATTATCTATGTATTATATCCAATTAATATAATAATATGACATAATAATATATGTTTTAATGTATATTAACGATGTATATAATATATTATAATTATAAATAATTATATTATATTATATTATATTATACATTATATCTATAATATATTATATAAACTATCTATTATATATATTATATTATCTATTATCTATTACCTATTATCTATTATATATTATCTATTATATATTATATATTATATATTATATTATCTCTTGACCTCTGTAAAATAGATGATCTAAAATAGAAAATCTGCAATTTTCATAGGAGCTTTGTAGCGTTCAAATACGCTATGCAAAGACTTTTTCAAAATGCAACCTAAGAAAAAGGTTTAGGTATGAAATCACACATCGCTACACACAGAAGCAATTTCAGGCAACAAGAAGTTAAGTCCTGAGGAAATGAGAATCTGAGACCAGGAGTTCCAGAAAATTTAGAAACAGATTTACGTAGCTATATATCGTAAGAAAAGAATAAAATATTTTTTAAAAATAAAGTTGCAATATGTTGAGTATAATATTTAAAATAAAACAATAAAGATATATCAACGAGATCTCAAAATCTTGAGATAGTTTCTTCCTGTAGATAACATCAAAGAAACTACTGTAATTTGTTCTCGAAGATTAGTTAATGAACTTTCATCAGAAACAAAACTTTTGTTACAAACTAGTTACTTTTATGAATAAAAAGTATCGATAAGTAGTTTGAAGAAGAAACTATTTTATTTTCTCTGAAAATTATTCTATAATGATTGAAGCATCCCGAATATCGGTATATTTGATATGAAGCAAAGGATAGTTTGAAAATAAGAAAAATTAAAATTAATATGCCTTAAAAAATGTTTTAAAAAGCAGAAAGAGACTATAACAAAATATGTTAACAAATATAAAGATCATACATCGTTTTCAAAAAATAATTTTGACAATAAAAGATTAGAAATTTTTGGTGCGGAAATTTATATATCAACGGTGATTAAGAAACAATAACTTTTTAGAAATCTATATAAACCTACTGTTTCCTTAATGTATTCAAATTTTTACAAAAATACAAATATTTGAAAAAAGAAAATTCGATGAGGACTTAAAGTTATTTTAATTATTTCCATTATTCTTGTAATTTAATTTATATATAAATTATATTGTAAAATAATAAATTTAATACAATTTATATTTATGTATACAAATTATATGTATTATATAATTACTGATTATAAAATAATTATCTTTAATTATTTGAATTATTATTTTAATTTAATTTACAATTATATGCTCTATATGATATAATTAGAAATATAATACAATTTTTATTTATATAAATTAAATTATAATGACACATTAAATCTAAAATTCTTGTTTTGTTTCTTTACTCGTTAAATTTGTTTATATATATTACTTGTTTTATCGTTGTATCGAGCATTAATGGCGTAATACAGATAAAATAAACCGATACCGAGAAATAACATTGATATAATCCTGTTATCTGATGCAAAACGTACATAAAACTGAAAGGATATTTAACACGCATGAATGAAACAAGTGATAAAACATTCAATAAAATTATGGAAAAAATATAACATGCTATAAAATTTTCTACAGAAACAATATATTTCGAATAAATAAATTTCTTCTGCCACATAACGAATAAATAGAAAGAAAAAACTGAATAATAAACAAGAATAGAATTAAATTTCAATAAATAAAACTTAATTTATTATTTGTTATTCACATAAAAATTTATTTCAATAGCACCTAGTATTGATTTCATAAATAAAACTCTTACATAATCCTATTTATTTTCCAAAAAATCCTCGTTTGTAAATTTTCAATGCCCTCTTCATACAATATTTAACTAATGCAAAACGTTATTAATTGTAAAACATTAATTAAAATTAATAGATTATTACATTAACATAGTGTAATTTAAAATACTATATTTATTTTATTATAATATAATATTTATATTCTTTAGAATTTAATATAATACAACTATAATATTAACTACTAGTAGTAGACACTAGCTAGTTACAAAATATATGCACATAAAGTACTATTAACTAAATCCACAATTAATGACTTAAAAACTTAACTAGTATACTATACAGACAAATAACATTAAAATCTTTAGTAACAACAAATCCATGAAGCTTTATTAAAAAGTTGTAACAAATATATGAAACATACACAAAATTGTTAATACAAAATCAATACACTAATTAAGATAATACAAAATAGATTGCATTTGCAATTCCATTTAACGACATCCCGTTCACGAGTCTTCTTTCCAAGGTATACATTATAACACGTATATGTATTTACATCCCCCATAAATTCTCTCTTTTCCCCCATTACGTTCCCTTTCAGTGACTCCGAACAGTATATGCTGACATCTGCGTGACATATTGTGCATTCAAAACCTTGGGTGGCCATACACTATTCTTTTGCAAGAATATTTATATTTATTCTTTAACAAATATTTTTTATCTTTAATAAAATTTTTATCTAAATTAATTTGTTACCTTTAATTATTATTAATTAATATTTATTCTTTGCTTAACGACACACGCTATTCTTTCCTAACCTCAATTATTCTACTCTCAGACGCACCTCCAAGACTCATGACACAGGCCTTCCTGATAAATATTTACGCCAAAGGTCTTATGCGTGTAATACCCACAGCCAAAAGTGCTGCAAACTTTCCAAACGACCCAATAAGGAACTTCCATGTAAAGACACATATGTGGGTAAGGGATCAACGTTCCACAGCTTGTTTCTATTTACAGAATCTCTCCAGGACATTGGTCTGTACGTTGCGAAATCTTATGCTAGTTACTCTGCAAACTTGATAGATGGCTTGTGTTATATTAAAGCTTAATATACAGTATGATATATTACATTTCGTAATATAATTTATCAGTGTATTATATTAATAATTATTGTTATATTATGTTAATTATTGTTATGTTATTATTGCATTGTATAATTTATGTATGATTTTATCTAATAATTTTCTAACCT
>NW_016908908.1:387609-406705 GCF_001483705.2 Eufriesea mexicana
CATTAACATAGTGTAATTTAAAATACTATATTTATTTTATTATAATATAATATTTATATTCTTTAGAATTTAATATAATACAACTATAATATTAACTACTAGTAGTAGACACTAGCTAGTTACAAAATATATGCACATAAAGTACTATTAACTAAATCCACAATTAATGACTTAAAAACTTAACTAGTATACTATACAGACAAATAACATTAAAATCTTTAGTAACAACAAATCCATGAAGCTTTATTAAAAAGTTGTAACAAATATATGAAACATACACAAAATTGTTAATACAAAATCAATACACTAATTAAGATAATACAAAATAGATTGCATTTGCAATTCCATTTAACGACATCCCGTTCACGAGTCTTCTTTCCAAGGTATACATTATAACACGTATATGTATTTACATCCCCCATAAATTCTCTCTTTTCCCCCATTACGTTCCCTTTCAGTGACTCCGAACAGTATATGCTGACATCTGCGTGACATATTGTGCATTCAAAACCTTGGGTGGCCATACACTATTCTTTTGCAAGAATATTTATATTTATTCTTTAACAAATATTTTTTATCTTTAATAAAATTTTTATCTAAATTAATTTGTTACCTTTAATTATTATTAATTAATATTTATTCTTTGCTTAACGACACACGCTATTCTTTCCTAACCTCAATTATTCTACTCTCAGACGCACCTCCAAGACTCATGACACAGGCCTTCCTGATAAATATTTACGCCAAAGGTCTTATGCGTGTAATACCCACAGCCAAAAGTGCTGCAAACTTTCCAAACGACCCAATAAGGAACTTCCATGTAAAGACACATATGTGGGTAAGGGATCAACGTTCCACAGCTTGTTTCTATTTACAGAATCTCTCCAGGACATTGGTCTGTACGTTGCGAAATCTTATGCTAGTTACTCTGCAAACTTGATAGATGGCTTGTGTTATATTAAAGCTTAATATACAGTATGATATATTACATTTCGTAATATAATTTATCAGTGTATTATATTAATAATTATTGTTATATTATGTTAATTATTGTTATGTTATTATTGCATTGTATAATTTATGTATGATTTTATCTAATAATTTTCTAACCTCAATGGTCCAATATTTATTTGCAAACCATAACGAATTGCATCAAAAATGGAATAGAATATATGTTTCCTTTTAAAAAACTAAATTTGACCTTCGTATAACCTATATGCATCTACCTATAGAAAAAATTATTACATTATGCTCTTATCGGAAACATTCACTTCTCATTTCAATCATTGTTTCATTTGCAATAGTTAATTTATAAATAATTCGCACTTATCCATTAAAATTGGACACCCTGTATATAAATAGAAAAAGTTATATATATAATATATCATCTTATTTTAGTTGTTAAATCATCTTTTTATCAACTATAATACAGCATTAAAGAAGAAATCTATGGACTTTTACAACTCTGAAGGTCCTCATCAATATTTCATAAAAAAAAAGTATATAAAAGGATTAAATTCCATTCACCTAATGGTTACTTTCAAATACAACGAAATTCATTAAAACATTTTTTTATAAAAATAATGGATAGTACACAACGTATTTCTAATAATAATTCTTATTGCGTTAGTTTAGGTTAGGTTACGGTTATATACCCGGTATATGAAGGTCAATATGTATATACATTTTAGATTAATATAAATAATTATATGTAAAAAATAACAATATATTAATGTAGTATAATATAATATACCGTGTACATATATAGTAATTTATTACTATTATATACATATATGTTTATAGTACATTATTGCACATATATAAAATATTGATGTACCGTTAAGCAATAATAAAATTGATTATTATTGGTTCAACTGTTGAGAACAAAATTTGATTTGATTCGATTGACGATTGGGAAAGAATTTAGAAACAATACAATACGCATTAGGAATTTGGTGTTTGAAAATATACTTTTGTATTGGTTTTCAAAATAACACAAATTTCCTTTAAAGGTAGTGAATTTTAGCAAAAATGCAGTGGTTGACGATATATCAAATCGGTTAATAAAAAAATTAGTTGATAAAAGAATATTTTGATTTTTAATAGTCATAGGTTAGATTCTATATTTCGATAAAACTATAAAAAATAGTAATATGGTGCTTGAAAGTTGTATATAAAAAAAGAAAAGTAAAGTAAATAATAAATTAATGCATAGAAATTCTTAATTCTTGAACAAAAGATAACAAAGGATATCTAAGGCAGTGTTCAATTTTACATATTTATGAAGGTACCAGTAACTTCGACAATTTTCCGTATGCAACTCCTTTGAGACCTTTATCGCATAGGTCAGTTGATAAATACGTTAGTCTTTCCTACAAAGAAACAAAAAAGAAATTTCATTTGTTGCCGATGTAAACATACTTTTAGTCACTACTTTTCAATATGGTTAGTTAAAAAGCTGATTATTGTAAAACTGCCTTAAAGTCATTTAACCATCTAATAAAATATATTTGGAAAGGATTAGATAAAAATATAAGACTATATAATATTACAAATAAAAAGAACTTGCAAAAACTTTGCAAGAAGAATGGTGAAAAATAATATAGAAGTTTTTGAGAAATTTTATTTTTACAGATTCACTAAATTTAAGTCTGTGTTAACTGCATAAACGGATTATCACATACAACATTACAGAGAACGAGCCAAATCGTGATTAACGGTGCAGCCCAATGTATAATCACGATTAAATCGGTGTGGCCATCTGTTAGCAGAGGTCGCCTCTAATTAGATTACCATCTCTCTCTGATGTCGAACGGTCTCTGTCTTACCACCTAATCATCGATTTCTCAATTGATGCGAAGCCTGCGGAAAAATGGAATTCAACTGTCGACGATTTAATCATATAATTACAGACGAGATATAGACTAAATCTACTACTCAATGCAGCTTTGGTATGGAGAATTTTAGTATTGGTTTATCACTCAAAAATAATTTTTATCATTTCCAATGTTAACGATTGAGTATAAAATAAAATTACAATATTAACAAAAGTTGAAATTAAAACTAAATTTAAGTATGAAATTAACAAATAAGATACAATACATAGACTGTAGCGTATTTGTGTTTTTATCATATTTAAATTTAATTCCAACCATTGTGTACGAAAATATACTGATTCCATACTGAATCGATAACATTGGATGCGACACAAAAATGATAAGTAACTCGTGTGTTCTCAAAGATGTGATGGAAAAGTGCATGGAATATCAGCTTGTCTCCCATGTCTTTTATAGTAAAATAATTTTATTGTAAAAAAATATGCTTTATAGTTTAATCTAAATTAAAAATAAAAATAATTAAATATTAAATTAATTAAACTTCATCTGTATAACAAAAATTAATTTTATCACTTACCATATGTCAGTTAATATAACACACTAGATGTCGTTAAGGAAAACCTCCTGGATTCTCACATGTTGACATAAAATAGTAAAACATAACCTACAGAATATTTAGTAAATTTACTTTAATTATATTTTTTTTGTGTTACTTATGTAATTTCATTATTTAATTTATCATATTATTAAGATAAAAAATAAAGTTCAAACAAAGTAATCAAATCGAGATACTAACGTGCAATAATAACCTATAACTACCTGATGTGATTTAGTTTCTGTAAAAAATGTCAGTTCCGTGTCAAGATATCATTGAAGACATAGAAGATTTAATATCATCACAAGATATTACACCCAAAGAACGATACAGTACAAGAAAAAATATTACTATTCGTTCTAAACGTAAACAAATAATTGAAGAAGTTCCACAACCTCCGATTCTTAATAGTATCGTACCAGGAACACAAACAATTTATGTAAAAACTTGGGGATGTACACATAATAACTCTGATAGTGAATATATGGCAGGTCAACTTGCTACCTATGGTTATAAATTAACAGAAAATAAATATGAAGCTGACTTATGGCTTTTAAATTCTTGTACAGTAAAAAATCCAGCAGAAGATCATTTCAGAAATGAAATCGAAGCTGGAAAGAAAATAGGAAAACATGTTGTAGTTGCTGGGTATGAATACTATCTTATATTTACCAATTGTACTTCATTTTTATATTATTTATTACAAGCATGATTTTAAATAGATGAATGTGAGTAATCTTTGATTTAACGTTACTGTGAAACAGAATAAAAATAAAGAATTTAGTACAAAAACATAATTTTCTGCACTGATTTTTAAAGAAAATAAGATGTATACTCAAAAATTTTAAATCTCTTGCAATAATAATAATTTTCTTATACAGTAATGTATGACATTATACAACAGGACATGACTCAATATTAGATCACTTTTCTGTCGATTGCTAGTAATTGTATTGAGCAATTTGAAATTAGAGAAGAGAAAAATGTTTCTCTTCATCTAAATATCTTTCTTTTTACACATTTTATTCAACAAAATTTACAGTAAGAAACAGTTATTTTCAATTACTTAATATGTTAAGCTTATTTTTTGAATTTGAAAAATTATGTTGTATTAATATTAATTTATCCCTTTTGTACTCTACTTTTAAAATATAATTTTAAGCTTACTTTTACAAAATATTATTTTTACATATTAATTTATCATCAAAAATTTTAATATAAAATAAAAGTATACAAAAAAGAAAACTTTTTATAACAATTAATTCTATATAATGTTATTTATTCATTTAACAAATCTTATCTCTAATTATAGTTAAAATGTAATCAGTTCAAATATTTTAAAAAGTTAAAATAGCATTCGAAAACATAGCAAACAGAAAAATTTCAAGTAATAAATCAAAATAATCATCATTCTTCATCTTTTCTTACGTTTATTTTTGCTATCTTGTATAATAAAAGATGCAACGAATTTTATAATTATGAAAACTATATTGAACTCTTAATTATCTGGACTTCTTATCGTACTAATTGCACAAACAAATATTTTTATTATTTTGGTTTGAAATTATGCAAAAAAATTCGTTACCTTTAATATGAAAATTTGTTAAACGTGTTAATTAATTCTTGATACAAAATAAAAAACATTTGTACAATATAGTATTGTTCGCAAAATAAAATACCATCTAAAATGCTATTTATTAAATTTTTTATTTTATAAAATGTTTAATTTTATTGAATTAATTTTCTTTCATTATTAATTAATTTTACTTTGTTCCCTTAGAAAGCTATAACATTTGTTTTATCTAGAAAATTAAAAATAACTTTTTCTACATAGGAATATCAACAAAAAATTGTTATTCAAATGATAAATATATATTTGTTTATTTTAAATTTTGTAAATTTTGAAAATTATTAAAATATTTTCCACAATTTAATAAACCAAAAAGAAAAAAAAAACAAATAAAAAATAAATTATTTTTAGATGTGTACCACAAGGCGCTCCGAAATCATCTTTCCTGCAAGGATTAAGCATGATCGGGGTACAGCAGATCGACCGTGTGGTTGAGGTAGTCGAAGAGACTCTAAAAGGAAACTCTGTTCGGTTTCTGCAGCAGAAAAAGGAAGCTGGTAAAAAAATCGGAGGTGCTTCTTTAAGTTTACCCAAGGTTCGAAGGAATCCGCTAATCGAGATCATAGCTATAAACACAGGATGCTTGAATCAATGTACTTACTGCAAGACAAAGCATGCAAGAGGCGAACTAGGAAGTTATCCCCCCGAGGAAATTGTCGAACGTGCGATACAGGCGTTCGACGAAGGCGTTTGTGAGTTATGGTTGACATCCGAAGATACAGGAACTTATGGCAGAGATATTGGCTCGAGTTTACCAGAATTACTGTGGAAACTTATCAAAGTGGTGCCTGATGGTTGCAGGATTCGTGTTGGAATGACTAACCCACCGTATATTCTGGAACACCTGGAGGAAATGAGCAAAATTTTGAGGCACCCGAAAGTCTATAGCTTCCTTCATGTTCCGGTACAATCTGGAAGTGATCAGGTGTTAGCCGACATGAAGCGAGAGTACACTCGAGCTGACTTCGAGCAAGTCGTCAATTTCCTACGAGAACGTGTTTCTGGATTAACTATAGCAACAGATATTATTTGCGGTTTCCCAACGGAAACAGAACAAGACTTTGAAGAGACGATGAAACTTTGTGAAAAGCATAAATTCCCGAGTTTATTTATCAATCAGTTCTTCCCTAGACCAGGTACACCGGCTGCTCGAATGCCAAAAGTACCCACGCAAGATGTAAAAAAAAGGACAAAGAGGTTATCCGAATTCTTTCAGTCTTATTCTCCGTATGACAATAGAATAGGATTAATTCAAGATGTACTAGTCACAGAAGTATCTCATGATAAAAAGCATTATGTTGGACACAATAAATCTTACGAGCAGGTTTTAGTACCATTGAAAGAAGAATATTTAGGGAAGATGATTAGAGTAAAGATCATAGAAACGACGAAATATTCTATGAAGGGAGAACCAATAGCAGAAGGTACATCTCCGGCATTAAAAGCGTCTTTACCAAAGGGAACTATATCCGGATTACCAATGGAAATGAAACCATCGAAATACAGGATAGCAGCAATCTTAACGGTCTTCCTCGCAGTTATGCTTAGGCTATTATGGAAATTTTTAATGGTTTAGGGAGCATAGTTTTATTACTGTTTATGTTGTAAATAAATACAACGATTTTATATTTAAACCAGAGTCTATTTTCATGTAATACTCCTAAAACTAAATAGGTTAACGTGACTAACAAAGAAAAATTTCTGTTAATAGATCACAAAATATTTAATATTTTATTACGACGTCTAAAAGGTTATTATTATGTCTAATTTACAAATTTTTATTATACTTTTTAAAGAAAAAAAAATTTTTCTTAAAAGTTACGACTATGATCGTCCATCATAGCAACTATAGATTGATTAAAAATGCCTCGATGTAAAATGAATGAAAAGAGACTAGAATTCTGTTATTTCGAATTATGTCTGAAAAGGATGCTTCTAAAAGACAAAAAATAAAAACACCGGTAAATAATTATTTAACTATATTTCAATTGACAAAATACAGGAACCTGCCCTGAATGGGCTTACAAAATTTTATTAGGACAACCCGAGTATACTAATAATCTTGTAATTGAACAAAACCGAACATAATTTAACTTATTCAACGCATTCGAAACTATAATAGTAGAAAAGAAAAAGGAAACGAGAGTATTGAGCATTCTCGAATTAACTTATCTTCGAGAAATAATAACTATAGAAAATAAAAGTAGAACGTACATTACTTCTTAAGACAATATATTCGCTAAAGAAACATAAACCTCTTAATTTATTGCATTAACAATGCTCTTTTATTTGGTACCGTCCCTCTCGACGTTAAGGTTTTGCTCTTCACTCAAATAGCTTATTCTAAAAATATTAGCTTATTCTTACTAAAAGTAAGTAGCTTATTCTAAAACGAGTGTAGTTATTGTCAAAATATTTCCTGAGTATTAAACTTCACAGATGAAACTGTGTAATCCACTAGGAGCAATAAAAGAGATATTTGAGAATTCTTTTTATTAAAAGTAAAATTGAAATTTTAGAAGAATTTTGAAATAATCAAACAATCTCAATAGAATATGATTTTTTTGCTTATTCATGTTTTGCTGTTTTTTATGTGCTACAGCAAAATTCAACAATAAATAGTTTCGCCAGAACCATTTATTCTGCAGAGATCATATTTTGAATACAATTTTTGTCAAATATTCACATTGAAGTGTTTATAATGTGTTCACATATTTTGTTGTATTATTTTATAATTATAACTTTTCAATAACAATATATTATTATTTAAATGTGAATAAAAAATCATAACTCTTCTAATGAATACAATTTCTTACTCTTTCTTGCCCATTTTTTTTATACAGTTCTCTTTCAATTAAAATTATTAGATAAATATGTAAAAAGAATTGTAAAAAATAATCTCTTTTATTGTTCGTATTATGATGTAATGAATGATTATAATATTAAAAGCTGGCACTTCAAATATTTTGGATCCTGGTAACATTCAACAGGACTGACCTAAAGATACACCCGTTTATAAACAAAATATTTCATATATCTGATTTTTTGCACATGTCTAGAAATAACGTAAATTGGTAAATAAGAGAGCAAGTGTTTATCTTTTTGAAGGATGATTAAGTCGAAACTCTTCTTGTTTCATTTTTTGTTTACAAGAATCATTTAGGTTAATGGCTATTAATTTTTCCATATTTCCTACAGTTTTGAGTTTCAAAAATTTTAAGGCACTTTGCACAGTTTTATCTTGCTCAACACAAAGTTTCATGTATCCTTTAATGATATTAATCCTCCAAAAAGTAATATTTATAGTATAAATTAAATAAAAATTAGCAATTAAATGATTTGACCAGCAGTTATCGTTAACAAAATAATATAAAAGTATAAAAAAGGAATAATGTAATATCTATACACTATTTTAATATAAGGCACATTATGTCTTTTGTATTGACAATAAAGGATGGTTAAATCACTTAATCGCTAATTTCATTTAATTATATATCTTAGGCACTATTTGCGCAATACGAAATAAAAACATACTAAGGCCACATTTTATACATAAAACGAACGCTTTTTTTCTAGCTCTTGTCGAGCATAAAAATTCCAAATTTATATATACTACAAATTTTAGATATTTCTCTGGTATGTGTAAAAAAATAACCTGCAGCCTCGTTCGCGAAAATTTTGGCATCCTTCTAGCTCGTTCTTAAAGGCACTTCATCTCATACTCACTACCAATCGATTTTTCTATCGTTTTCGAGGCGACAGTACGCAAAATACTATGTAATTAATAATAAAATCAAATTTTCTCAATTAAAATGTACCTAACAATATCTACAATGCATTCGATCTTTTGATTAAGTCTTTGAGCGTATTAATGATCATCTAAAGATTAAAAACACTACGTACACTGGAATGATATTGTCCCATATCACAGAAATGTCGTATATGTTTGTTGCAACCACGCTGTTCTTAAACAAATTATATTTGAATTACCAGAAAATTGTTCATGCTAAATTATATTAGAAAAATATAATAAAATAAGGGGAGAAATAATTTATTGTTTGTTTTTTGCTAAAAATCAGAAACGTTTTAAAAACACTTATGCCGTGAATTGTTGAAAATGTACTTAAAAAGTAATTTTAGTAACTTTAGTTAGTAACTATCCTGTTGAATAACTTTCTAATTTTCTTTTTTCTTTCTTTTTTTTTTTTGGAATGTAACAGTGTATTCTACAGTCCTCCTTTTTCATTTTTATATTTGTTACTAAATTATTATTTTCTATACAATATAATTTATTGGTCATTTTTTCCCTAATATACAAAATTTAGATTAAAATAACCATGTTTAATAAAAATTACAAATATGTTTGCAGTTTCTTGTGGTAAAAAATAAATACTGGCTTCTATCAGATCTTGTATGGTATTATACAACAGAAAAAAGATTTTCATTATACAAGATTTATATTTTTGGGGAATAAAAAAAAAAAGAAAAGAAAAAAACATATTATAAGTAGTGTTACCAAGAATAATGATCAAATTAATATAGCATATCCACATGGTTCTATATATAAGACAAGTTTATATGCAAACCATGTTTAAAAATGCTTTATTCTAGAGTAATTATAAAGAATCAAATATTCATTACATATTGAAGAGAGTTATAAAACTAACAATTCTTTTTAAGAGACAATGAATGTTTGATTTTTTAATATTTTCTTAATAAAGTATTTGACTCTTTTAACATGTTGTATTAATTTGATTATAGGACACCTACTATTTAAAAATCCCACAAAATATAAAGAATTGACAAGACAAAATTTTGATTGTATCTAAAAAATAATTTAAATATATACTTTGTAATGATTTATAGATTTCATCATCTATAAAAGTATGTCACTTTACTGGATTAAGGAACTATAAATTTTGTAGTTACACTTATATGCAGATGAACAATGAAAATCGATACAAATAGTTTTGAATAAATTTTAAATATGTAATGAGAAATATAGAACTTTCAAATATTGACGAGATTAAAATAGTATATTAATTAAAATATTAACTCTGAAAAAAATAACATCACATGAATTTCGTCATAATTTAAAATTATTTTCTGTAAAAAAAGCAAGAAGCTTTCAATTCTCATTAATTACCTGTAACACCAGCAAAATTGTTAATAAATTCGCTGTGCACATTAGACGTTAAAATAAAAATCTATGAGAAAATTATGATTTTAACATATTTCTAATTTTTCAAATTCACGGCATAAGGCTATAAACTTATTTTGCAATCGATAAAAAAAATTTACATAGAGACAAAAAAAACGATACAACACTAAACGAACATGTGGAACTAACGAAACACAGATCTTTTCACGACATTTCATAGAAATTATTTGGATTTTCGCTTAGAGAGAGACATATTAATAAACTTTTTCTTCTTTTTACAAAATGGAAATTTCGTGATCGATATTTGAACATTCTTCTTATTAGTGATAAATTTACAATGTAATTTCATTCGGTTAAAATGATTCGAGGACCTGGCAAAACGATATAGCATACAAAATTTTGTGTAATCGAACAAAATCTTTATTTATATCCACGCCAATGTTAATAAAATATTTCCTGTTTTTTTTTAACCTTTTGGTGATTGATTTATCGGGTATAAAGTAAATAAAACAGATAAAATATTTTATTTTACATTCTTATAAAAATGTCATGGTTTTGCGAAGATATTCGAACGAAAAGAAATTTCAGTTTCTTTTATTCGAAGAGAGCAATTAAAATTACGATGTAAATATTGATCACGAAATTCAACCGAATACAAATATATTACTATGCGCTGGTTATTTACATGCAGTCTTTTGCGATCCAGCATACACCGGTACAAAAATAACGTTTGAACGAAAAAAAAGGAGAAAAAAATTAAATAAAAAAAAACGTCTGGCGTCTCATTCAAACTTTAAAACGAACGTACAAAGAATCGATGTGGCGTACTAGAACACTACAAACAACGTAAAAAATAAAGTATGGCTCCCATGAAGGGTGAGGAAAAACAAAGAGAAGTAATGACCTCGACTTGTCCCTGTTTTATGACGCAACTCTCTGTCTTTTCTTTCGCATAAACATTAATAAAAAAACAAAATACGTTATGGCAATTCTTATGGCGTAAATTACACAATGGCACAAAAGTGTATATTTGTTTTTGTACCGGTTTGGATGTTGAAAACTTCAGAGCAATATTGACAAAAACCTTCAGGGATAAACTGTTTAGGATGAAATCGAACCTACGATTTTATCGACGGAACACTAAACGCTTAATTTTAACAATGGCGACATAAACAAATGGTAAAAGCAGTAAAAATATCATGAGTGGAGAAAAATATATATTTTTTCTTTCTTTCTTTTTTCTTTTTTTTTTTTAATTCTTTGAGTTGTCGTTTCATATTAATACCAATATAATACTTTTAGGTTCGTTTAATACTAGCAAATCGTTATCGATTAATCATCCATGATATTGAACACGATTTATCGCAGTATAAAAAGGACGTTTAAGATCGATAAGGCAGTGAGCGCCTTTATCCCAATGAGAAAGTTTTTGCCAATACTACTCTGTTTTATCTTCCGATACTTGGCTCACACTCTAGTTTCTGGCACTGCACATTTCTTTTGCCCACACATACACATTTTTTTATCGTACTATACTTATAACTACGCATAATTCGATAATACTTTTTGAGAGACCCTTTTACGAGTCATGGCAATCCTCTTTTTGATCTCGTATTTTATGAGACTAGGAGCAATACATACACGCGAGACAAAACATTTGCTTTGTTCCCTTTGGAGAGAGGGTCGCATCTTAAGGAGAGAGAGAACACTAAGAGAGAAAAGAAGAATGCATCTAAATTACGAATCAACGAACAGCGAGGTAAGACGGGATTAAATTCCACAAGCTACATTTTACTCACACGTACGCTTTGTATGTTCAACGATTTTCAGACAATATCGTTTTAAAATTTAACACAGAACGAAGTTTAAACAAAAAAAAGAGAAAATGAACAAATTTTTCTTACGAACGTACACATTTGGACACTCAAAATTTATGAAACATTGTTGTGAAATAAATTTCGAGATACGATTAAGATAAAACATAGAGAGACGAACAAATAATTTAATTAAAATACTAATTAAGAAATTAAAATCTACTAAAAATGCGAGATTAAAAATTTCGAAAAACATGGTCAAGAGATTAAAATTAAAAAGTAGCTCGCTCTTCACTGACTCGACATATCTTTAAAAATACGCACGAAGAAATGCGTTTCCTTTTTAGGAAGGTTAAAAAATCCCGTCGGTATTTAACCTGTATTATTAAAATTCACGGACCGTCCATTCTTCTTTTGATAATCTATTTCAGTCGGCTTTTTTATCACGAGTCACTTGCATTGTAAGTCAACGAGTTGAAATTCCACATCTCAGAAATTAGTGACACGTCACGAACGAAATGCACGACCAATTAACCACTGTACTTGTGGAGAAATTAAAGGCTCAAGGTATGTCGCATCCTTGTGAACGGTATACAGATGTCGACAGCTATCGTCTCGCGAGAGGGCGTTCGTGTAACAGAGAAGATCAGTTGGTCAAAAAGGTTGCAACTTCGTTTCTAACCAACCGTCGTCCCCCTACTGGCTTCATTAGGTCGCGACGCACGATGGTTCTTGGCTGTATAAAAAGTGGTCGACGCAAAGTGTCGGTCCATGCCCTTAAAGGTTTTACGAGTCGGCTCCTATAGTCTTTTCTCATATTTTCTCTTTTTCTCTCTTTCTCTGCTTCTTGTTCGTATTGTTAATCGTTAATCGCGATCTTCGGTGCCGTCTCTTTTCTCCGCTTTACCCACCGAACAAAACGTCAGGGGAAACGTCGAAACTTCCCTCTACCGACTCAATTATGTAATTTAAGAGCCACGTAAAAGTCCTGTTAATCGCGTGGTGGGTAAGATTCAGTCGCACTGCAAATTTATGATCCTTAAACGGGCTATATTCAATCTGCGGAGTTTGAATCTATCGACTCTGATGGAGCCGAGTAAATGATGCTTTCTTAAAACTTCATTAACTTTCCACTAATTCACGGTGGAATTAATAGCGATTTGAAAGGCGTATCTTATGTGGCTTTTAGTTTGTAAATGCTGATGGACTATTTAGTAACCAGGAGTCCTCGGGTTTTCTCCTCCTTTAGAAGATACCTCTCTCTCCTCCATTTACTTGTCTGACCAAATGGATAACGCAAGTGGTTCGGAAACGAGATAAATTTAAAAATGAACTTGACTTAAATTACCAATGATCGTTAGTAAAAAAAAAAAAAAAAAAAAGAAGTAGTTCTTAGAATATATAATGATTCTTTTTCAAGTTACAAAATTTTTAATTTTTTTGTTTTTTAATTTTTTTGAATTTTGAATAGCGTAAAAGCGTGTTAAAAAGCAAATTGATCAACAGTTTTCTTCCTTACCGAACCACTTGCACCAACCTCATTTATTTACATTTCCAAAACACTATTTTACGACGATTAAACGATCCCGAAATATATATATATATATATTCCTTACGATCCTCGATGCTATGCTAGGAGATTATAATTTAACTTTCATCGAGAAAAGTGATAGGATTAAAAAGAAATCTATCTGAGAAAACATTCCCGACGAACGTTCTCCAAGGAAATGCTCATAATCTCCTGAGATTCCGTTTGCTTTGCCTTGAGCCAATGACCAGACGTTTATTCCTCTTGGTTGGCGTGGCTAACAGGGGTGTTTTACAAGGACCAGTGTGTGGCCTCGATGAACAGGAGGTGCAAAATTCCATCGAGCAACCTTGTCTCGAACACGTTCCCACGTTCTTCACACCGTCCACGTGGCAAGGAAATGAACACTTCGGACACGGTAACAAATGTTCCCAGGGTGCGAGTGTACGACTAGCCTGTTAACAATAATATAACAAAAATAATTAAAATATGTCAAAATATGCTATTAAAATTATAACTACATGTTTACATAATATTTGGTTAAGCTTTTTTTATTTGTGAATATACATATTTTCGATTTTTGAATTCACTATTTTTTATAAAGTTTAATTATTTCTCTTTTCTTGTAAATAATTATGTAGTATATTAAAATAAAGAAAAAAATCTTTTTGATGAAGTATGTTATATCAGTGAAGATAGGGGGTATGAAAATTATAATTTTGAGAAATATTATTATTAACAATATCAAAAAATATTCTATCTTCCTATCTATAGTAACTTTTTTTCTTTGTCAAATAAGCTATTGTAAAAATTTAACATGTAATTATATTATTAACCTCAACTAATTTAAATTGCATAAAGAAAGGTTATGTATTATTACAAATTATAAAATGTTTTCTGTAGATAAATTACATAGGAAGATGTTCTTCACGGATGGTAATACACCATTACTAAACAGTGAAAATCATAGGAAACACTCTTTAGTAACCACGGTCGGTAATACTGTGATATGCTGCTAAAGCCGTGTTATCAACATACACTATTTTAAATACAGCAAATATAATAATAAAAAAATATACTCTTTTTTAACCTGTAAGTTATTAACAAATGCAAATAGGTTAAAACTTTTGAATGTTATAAAAACATTCCTATATTACTACAATTTATATAAATATATATTACTACAATTTGTATATTTTTGCTTTCAAAGTCCTCCAATCAAAGGTCGAATTTCTTCCCAATTTTAAAATAGAAAGTTTTGGAAATGAATATCTATAAAAAAAAAAAAAAAAAGTATAAATGAATTCTACAAATGAAATATGATGGTATTTCCTAGATACTAAAGATAAAAAAGACGCAATGAAAAAACGTTTATCAATTTTAGCAAAATTTAATAGAAACATTGAAAGTTCAAAAAATTCGATATTAATTCGATTTTTCTCTAATCGAATATTTTAATATTACTGATTTTACTTTCTCTAAAATCCTGTAATAATTCTTCATTTTTGTTTGTCACTAGAACGTCTTCAAAAAATGCTATAGACAATTACAAACGAAGTATCCTACTTTACCAACCGTGATACAAGCGAGGATGAGGACTAGTTCAACAGAAATACCTTTATAACCATAACGCAAAGAAACTAGAATTATCTTTGGGTATTATCGACGGGTGTTACACTGAACTAAGCAAAAAATGAAAATGTAACCGTTACAAGTGTGAAAAGATCCATTACCCTGTTTTATCTGGTGCTGTTATCTACTTCTAGATAACGCGACTAGTATTTCCTATTTCCTTAATTGCCAAAAATGTAAAGCAATTAGAGGAAAAGACAAGGACTGTCAACCTTCTAGTCCCTTTGGCGTGGACCAGTAATTAATCGGATTAGTTACGTCAGGTTGCACCTGCTCGCGTCAGGATGACTTACTGCAATAACGCAAGGTGAAAGGAGTGCTGAGCCGTATACTAACACGAGGATTACAAGAGGATTCACCTGCCTGCGTACATTTTCACACGCAGTCATACTTCGAACACGAAAACGACGAATTTCAAATTTTTATACACGGAATATTCACAACAGTGCATAATACACTTCGTAATTATACTTTTGTAGAAAATTCCAATTCGATAAAAATTCTTATTTTTTTATTCCAAATAATTATCACTACCCTATATCTTTTTCTCAAGAAAAATATTTTATCGAAACAAATATTTCACATTTTGTATTCCCAATAGGGAAGAAATAAAATTACGCAAATTAATATTTATGAAAGAAATGAAATATTAAAATTACACTATGTATATTAAAAAATCAATATTCGATATTATATAGTGAAATATATTTTTTAATTAATCGAGAGTAATATTAGACTCGTAAGAGACTATGAATGATAAAATTTAGAATCAATGAATGACAACTTACGAGTAAGGGAGCCGTTCATGATAAACAGACGCATGGACTGTATGCGTTTACAATTCAGCATAGCGTCACGAACAACAAACAACGTTGTCGAAGCAGGCTGCCGAGCATCTGTCGTGCATTGCTAATTAGCGCGGCAGAAATGCGTGAGAAAATTTAAGCGATCGAGTATGCGAGACGAAATCGAAGGTTATTAGACGAATGTCCTTTTCCCGCTCTCCGACGCGACAAAACATCGCGTGCGTCCAAACAAACGCGATTCACAGTTGTGCCAGTCGAAATTCCCTGCCTAGCAACCGGGCTCCGGCCGGGCCTGGTCGGATCTGAAAGTAACGTCAAAACGTTGGCGCCAGAATTTCTGGCGGGAAAGGAGTGGGCCTCGCAGGTTAGGACACAAGATCACCATATGCGATGTTATCTCCTCCTTATTTCGTTACAGAAGGATCCGATAAAATGAATTATACTGCGACCATAGATTTTTCTTTTTTTTAACGGTAACCCAGACAACTTTTTTCCAATTCGTAATTTACAAAATGAGAAATTTTCAAAAAATTCGAGGTTTATAACGATGCCATTTGTAACGTGATAGATAATATAAAGCAGTCGTTCATAGTACAATTACGGTCATTTCATGGGAATTTTATAAAATAGTAGATAATAAAGAAATTTATCATTTTTGATATAATAATACACCGATTTAATAATACAAATAATATAAGTATTTAACCAGAGAATTTTGATCAATATTTTATTAAAATAAAAAAAATGGAAAGACAATTTATAACTATTGTAGATTTTTAAACGATGATACTGAATGTTTCCAAGCATCTTTCACCCTATTGGTGTTGCTCCAGTAATATTATTAGTATATACATTATTTAGTTTTATTTTCACAGATAAAACATGGAGGGTGGTGAAGAAGACTACTGGATAAATAAATTCAAATATATTTACAATTCTTCTCTTTCCAAAATTTTTGACATCAAAAATTTTTACTTCAAAGGTACAATAAAGTTGTTTATTGACAACATAAAAAGATTTTCAAAATATTGTTATTAATACTATTATCATTATCATTTCCAGTCCTATTAATATTATTATTGTTATAATTATTACTATGTACATGTTATTACTGTCATTATCACCATTATTGTAAATATTATTAATATTATTATTGTCATTATTATTAATAAAAACTAATTAATATTATATTGTAACACGAAGAGGAAGTAAGTGCTCCCCCTTCGACTTAAACAGCAATTTTACCACTGATTCGATTCTCGTATAGATTTTTACAAAATCAAACATTAATAGAGATGTCAAGATAAAATAAATAAATAAATAATAATAAATCTAATAAGAAATACTCTAATAATAAATAAATAAGTAAACTGCAAATCTACATTTTTTTTTATAAAATATTTCCTTCCCCTCTTCGCTCCCCATCCCCCCTCTCCCTCTCTCTCCCTCTCTCTCTCACTCTCTCTCTTTCTCTCTTTCTTTGCCCATACTTTTTCAAACTTACTTTTCTCCATGCGTTGGAACAAAATTTACAATCTTTTTAATCTCACGTTCATAGTCTTTCTTCTACAAAATTTCTAACCTCAAAAACATATCCAAGCTATAACATTTACAAAAAAATTCATATAACCCACCACAGAGAAAAAAATTCTCGGAATACAAATGATCACAAAAAATTTCTCCAATAATAAATAAACAATTCACTACGCGTTGCAACAAAATTTACAATCTTCCTACTCCCACATGTTCATAATCTTTCTTTCTTCTACAAAATTTCTAACCTCAAAAAATCACCAGGGTTACATTATATTTAAAAAAAAAATTCGTATAACCAATCGCATGAAAAATTCTCACAATACGAATGATTAATAAAATTTTTCTAATAATAAATAAACAAAAGCGTAGCAAAATTACAAGATATACCACCCTATAGCGAAAAATTAATTTTCAACATTGATATACCTCTCTTAAAATCGTACAAAAATTAATCGTTTCCACAAACTATTTCTTCCCCCATTTATTTTCTAACAAAATACATCTTCTACTCTGTAAATTTCAAATTTTGAACTTAATTCAAGGAAAACGTGGATCGACGGGACCGTTGGTAATATATGGTAGAAACTAAATTGGAGGAAATGGTTTCCAGGGAAAGGGCCGTACGAGATTAAAATTTGAAAGCGTGGTAATATTTTCTTCCAACAGAGCAGCAGACGGTTGGAAACCATCCACAGCCCGTAGCAACCGGGTTTGGAAATGTAGAAAATGACCAGGGGGGGGGGGGGGGTTATAACGAAACCCCTTTACTCACAATATAGCAGCTGACTGCGGCAACATTGTGTGGTGTATATCTACAAAAACGCGATGTCGTAACGGACCCTAAATATCCCTCGAAGCATAGTCTACACACTTCCTGCAACCCAAACGAAATATTCTTCTCGACAGCTACGGCGTAGAAAATAATTACAACAGATTCTTCGTAACCTTAATTATAGGTATACGTCGCGAGATGTCGTTGGGTGTTTATAAAAAGTTGTAGAAGCACGAGCTACTTTTAAAAATTAAGGATCTACGCAGCAACTAAAAAAAAATTCGGGTCAGGATAATTATTATTCGCGTGAAAGTTGTGAACAGCGCGATATGACTCGCGTAGTAGATATTTCGGGTTTGTAAAAAAAGTAGATAAAAGAGATCTGAAAAAGAATTGCAAAATTTATGGAGGATCGAATTAGGTTATAAATGGAAATCGGTTTGTTTAATACGTGAAAATTTAACCCTTTGCAGTCAGTGAATTTTTGAACATTTTTTAATTATTCATTTTAATATACTTTCATAATGAGAAGGTTTTTGGAATCAAAAATTAAATCGTGTAGATTCGTTTAGATAGTAACCTTTTTCTAGTATTCATTTTTATCAATGAAAATGTAACCAACTATCTAGCACTACCAATGTCTTCATAATAAAGAGCAAAGGGTTGATATATAAATAGGTTTGTTTAATGTATTTAAAATTATAACAAATTAAATATATTGGACAATAAATATTAATTGTGTTATTATTATTAATAAAAAGGTATTTTTCCTATAATATGTATAT
>NW_016908908.1:410370-450840 GCF_001483705.2 Eufriesea mexicana
ATATATATATATATATATATATATATTGGTAGAAATTTTGGTATTCAAACATGTAAAAAATGGTATTGTAATGTGACTTAATATGAAATATATCATGTATAATATTAAAATATAATTTATTATAATACTATATGTTATTATATAAAAGTATAACTAAACTATAATTATATTTTATTTAAATATTTGTATGTATTATACTTTATTGGTTATATATTTTAATACCTTAATAATTTTGGTATATATAATATACACATTAAATACTGCCTTAATAGTCAATATATATATATATATAACTTTAATTAAATTACAAGTTCGAGCTTCCTGTGGGAAGATAAATGTGTCTATAATTGAATGTGACGAAATAACGGAAAGGCACAGTATATCTCTGTTAAAATGTTCGAAGCACAATGTTGAAATAAAATATTTTAATATACTGACCCCAGCTTTCCAAAGGAAGATGAATGTATCTAACGAGAATATTTTCACAGAACGATCGGTCAGGCCGAAAAATCTTCGTTCTACCGCGTAGATAGCCTGGGGAAAAAAGGGCATGTAGGAACAGACCCACACAATGTTACAGAGTAACCGCCCTAAAACTTCGTGGAAGGAAGATAAAAATTCTTGCCCGCGCAGGCGCCCGGCACAATGTTGAATGGAGGATCAAGCTGTCATTGTACGTGATCGCAACTATCCGAGTTAGTTTTTCGTCGGAACGTGATATATCGAATGTTTTCTTACGATACTGGCCACGTTCAACCGAATTACGATAGTGTTCAACAGAGTAGAAAACTCGATAGATGGCATCCGAGGACTCACAGCGATACAACGAACAAAGCAGATAAAATTGTAGATTCAGTCGACGGAAAAATCGACGTTCACGGAATAAAGATTATTATCCTTTCTTTGGGGATGTAATATTTTTTGAACGCTCCTTTGAATATTTATATTTCTTCTTTTCTTTTTCTTTTTGTTTTGTTACAAATTAATTTTATTATTGCATAATATTGAATAACGAGAAAAATTATTTCCTTTTTGTAGTTTTTAATCTTTTTTATTTCTTTGTGGTAAAATACGAATATGGAAAATTCGAAACATACGAAATAAAAATTATTGTCGTTTCTTCAGGATTGTAATATTTTTTGAATGCTCCTTTGAATACTTATATTTTTTCTTTTTGCTTTTTTTTGTTACTGATCAATTTTATTATTGCTTAACATTGAATAACGAGAAAAATTATTTCTTTTTTGTAATTTTTAATTTTTTTACTTTCTTTGTGGTGAAATAAAAATACGAAAAATTCGAAACTTACGGAATAAAAATTATTGTTGTTTCTTTGGAGTTGTAATATTTTGTTACAAATAATCTTTTTCTGTTCCTTGTTCCAAAATAATCTTGTTATTGCGTAATATTGAATATTAGGAAAAATTAATTACTTTTTTATAGTTTTTAGTTTGTTAATTTCTTAAATTTCCGCGTAGTGAAAATATGAATATTTTTGAATTATAGTAATTCGTGTTCTCATTATGAATGAAACTTGCATTTAACTTTGTTTAGAAATATTGGAAATATTATTTATTATTTTTTCCAAAATATTGGTAATCTTTCTTGTAAAAGGTAAAGATCGGATTTTAAATATCTGGAAGCAAGAGTTTTTTTAATTTCTGGTATGGTTAAATAAATGATACGATAATTTCTTAGTGGTCTCAATTTGATTTCCGACTGTGATAATTAATTAGGCACGAGATAATTTCGACCGTTGCTTCTAAACCGTTTAAAACCGGAACTTTTATATTTAGATAAATTTCAACACACTTTAAACGAAATTAACGGTTATTTCATACTTGGAAACACATGAAAATTCAAACTTTTAAAAATAGATTGCAACATACTATTATCGTAATTAAATCAGACAAACATACACATGTACATTAATTAGTTAAACTTTTCTTGTCAATATAGTTATAATAAATAACTACATTTTATCAATATAGTTATTTTATTATGGCTATATGGTCTGATATCATTTTTATAATTCTAACATAATGTACAGGATACTTTGAAAAATTAATACTATTGTATTATTAATTGATGATAACAGACAAGTATTTGTCTATCAAGTCATATGGCTCTTGCTATTGTTATAGTATTTTCCTGACTATTGTTATTTTTGATATTACTGCTTATTGCAGTTTTACATGTATACAAGTACTTAAGCACATTATTGTAATATATTTAGAATCATAAAATTGTGGAATTATTATTAATATTGTTATTAATACTATTATCATTATCATTTTCATTCCTATCAATATTATTATTGTTATAAGTATTATCAATAGCATTATCAATACTATTATCGTTATTAGTATCATAATTACTATATATATATTATTAATGTCATTATCACCTTTATTGTAAATATTATTAATATTATTATTGTCATTATTATTAATAAAAACTAATTAATATTATATTGTAACACGAAGAGAAAGCAAGTGCTGCTCTCCCTTCGACTTAAACAGCAATTTAACCACTGATTCGATTCTCCTATACACTTTTACAAAATCAAACATTAATAGAGATGTCAAGATAAAATCTCGAAGATTGTAGTGTTAATGGAAATGAGCGAGTGAAAAATGTAAGAATGAAAATTAATGTTCCGGGTACGCAAATAGGTAGCACTCCTGACAAACGAGACCAATTCACATGCAAATAATTCTGTCAAAAAAAAATATGGCCGAAATGCCTTAAACGTATTAATAATAAACGATCAATGACGTAATTTCATTTCTAAATATTTATCAAGAAAAATGTCACTTACGTTCATCGTATTCCACTTTTCGCCTCAGCCAAATAAGGTATCGAAAAATGTCACCCTTTCCCTGACTTTATAAATAAAAATTATGTCAGTGAACGATACGTCCGATTTCGCAAGAAAATTCTGATAAATATTATTTTATGCGTATGTAAATATAAATGTACAAAATACAATTCTTTTTATAAAAGTAGAATATGTAATGTATAGAACGTATGTAATGGAACGCTACAAATCATTTATAATATTTAACACGTAAACATGTGTTTTACAGGAAACCTAACCTTCCATGACGCTACATAATTTAGTAGTGAAATAACTATATTTACATATTTGAATTATTATTGAGTACATTTATTACTATAAAAGTTTGTTTTTTTATTTATTTATTTTTTTCGTATGACAACTCTTATTTTTCTCACTAGATGGGAAAATAGTGATCAATTATAATTTTTTCTTTGTTATAAAAAAAAAAATTCGGTTACAGAAGATGAAATATAATATTGTATATAAATTACAATACAGAAAATATAAAATCAAAATTTTATAGTATACACTATTGTTAAATTAAATCATCACTATTCTACTAAGTATGATATGATATGATCAAAAATTGAAAAAATTTGTCAAAACTTAATTACACAAATATGCGATGTCAAACCAATATGTATATAAATTCTCATACTTTTGTAATGGTAATATAATTCATCTTTATCTTCAAATAATTTGTCATCAAATATAATTTATTAAAAATTTATTAAAAATAACGAAAATTTACTATAAATTATTATAAAAATTATTATATTAATATTAGTTATATGAAAAATTTAGTGTATATGAAATAATGCATAATTTAATAATACTATAATCAAAGTAAGTAGTATTTAAATCAATTTCGAATTGATTTTCTATCATTTTGTCAGTAATTGATAAATATTCGTCAGCTAACGATTGTCGTTGATGGCTGAATCAAGGTTTTAAATTTAGTAAATTTGATTACAACTGTATCTGTGATGAATAAATATTTATATTTACAGGTGTCATATCCTTATCGTAAAGGTATCAGTATAGTGTGTCTATTTCTATAATTAAAATGTATTAAATTTCGAAGTTTGAAATTAATACGAGACTGTCATGTTTCAGATTTTGTTTAATATTTGATTGAAGATATCAGAGAAAATTATGCCATAATTTATTTCAAAACAAAACTTATTTCTGATTTAGAAAAATATCTAAGTTACGAAATTTCTAATTTAAAAATTTTGTAGTTAAGGTATTTCTAATTTAAAAAGTTCCTATTTAAGAAATTTCCTATTTAAAAAATTTCTCGTTAAGAAATTTCTAATTTAAAAAATTTCTAATTAACAAATTTTCACTTAAAGGAAATTTCCAATTGAAAGAAATTTGCAATTAAAAAAAATTTCTAATTAAAAAAAGAAACTGACCTTCATATGTGTGTTAGTAATTATAAAAGTACAATTGTAAGACAAAAACGATTTTGTCACTTATTTCGTGTTGCATACATCTATATTACGAAGTAAAACTATTTTTGCAAAAACAGCGAAAAATTAAATCGTCAAATTAAAATTCTTTATTTTTGCGTAATTATTTAATTCTATATATCCTTGAGACACGAAATTGTTAATGTTTCGAAACGAATTATGAACGTATGAACGTCATTCTTAGTATATCACGTATATACTTTATATAATTTGCAAAAATTCTTTTGAATAGAATGAAGTTTAAATAGTATTTATAATTTCAAATATAAAAAGCTCTAATATTTTCAAAAATTAAAGTACTTGCATAAATACATAGACTGTAAAAAAATGTATTATAGTATTGCATATATTGTAATAGGTGTGAATAGAAATAGACATTAACATTTTTTATGCTTTTTAACATTTAACACATTATTCTATTTAGATACAAATATTTAAATAATGAAAAATTGATTGACACTTTCTAGAAAATTAAAACCCCCCCCCCCCCCCCCCCAACACACATACACTGTTTCTTTTTGACACATTCTTCTAAAATTTTTTATCAACATTCACACTAGATTCCACTAGCACATATTATATTTATATCATCCCAAATGACTTTCATTTATTCTACCTAAATATCATTCACACATATAAAACCAATACTCTCACTCTCATAAAACCAATACTCGCAATAATTTTTATTTAAAAATTAAAATTCGAGATTCAAATCTCACTCTGTAGATTGTGAAATTTGGAAACTGAAGATACTCGTTTGAGGCTTTACTCGAAGGACACTGTAAAGATTGGTATATTTTCACCGATGGATTTCAACCGATTTCACGAAACAGAGATCGGTGGTTGCGGAGAGATTGTTTTAGGAAACTAGAAATCTTCTACACGTGGATTGGCATAACCGGGGGCTTTCGAAAATTCGGACCATTTATCTCAGTTTTTTCGCCTATCACATCGAATTAAGGTGTACCGGTAACTCAATATCCCCATTAAACGTACTAGGACCGTATCGAGTTTCGGACTCTGATTCCGTCATCAAATTAGATCTCGGTTCAGTTAATCCTATCGACCAGCGCACAGGTTTCCCCGTTTACGGTTCTCCGAGACTCTCTTTGCTTTCATCGCCCTTAGATTTCAGCAACTCGCGATCGTTATCTTAGCCCCTGCGCTACCGTTTCGAGTTTCGTGCCATCACTGACTCACCAGGCATCTTCACGTCTTATTGAAAAGCTAATCGTTACGTTATTTGATTTTCAATTTTTACTTTAGTTTTAATTATTAAATTACTAAATTACGGAATTTTTAAATTATTGAATCGTGGAATTGTTGGATTATCGATTAAATAATTTAATTGTAAATAATTTTCGTTTTTTAATTATTACTATGCTTTAAATTTTAATTATAGTTTTAATTATTAAATTACTAAATTACTGAATTGTTAAATTATTGAATTGTGGAACTATAGAATTATTAATTATTAAATAATTAAATTATAATTATTACATTCCTAAATTATTAAATTAATGAATTACCGAATAATTGAAAAATTAGATTGAAATTCATTTTCTTCTATTAATTATTCTTATGCTTTTAATTTTTACTTTAGTTGTAATTGTTAATTAAATAATTAA
The DNA here is from genome assembly GCF_001483705.2 of Eufriesea mexicana. NCBI lineage: Eukaryota > Metazoa > Arthropoda > Insecta > Hymenoptera > Apidae > Eufriesea > Eufriesea mexicana. Next base: position 416,316 of record NW_016908908.1, read on the forward strand.
ATTGTAATTATTACATTACTGACTTACTGAGTTTAATGAATTACTGAATTATTAAATAATTAAATTGTAATTAATTTTCTTTTTTTATTTATTACTATGCTTTAAATTTTTATTTTAGTTAATTTTTTATTTTTGATTAAAAATAAATTTAATGTTAAATTGCTATTGTTTAATGTACTGCCTTTGGATTTGGAATATATCGCTTTTTTCTAAACTCGAATCGAGGCAGCAAAAAAGGAGAATATTGTGTTCGAAACATAAAAGCAAATATCAAGTTTCACACCTTAATCCTCATTTGAATTTTCGTACGAAATTAGATTAAGATCAATCACGCGAAATTTTAAGCAAAAAATTAAACCTGTCCTACTTGCGATTAACAGTTTTATTGTAATTTTTGTAATTAACGTATTAATCATAAAACAATGTAATTCCAATCTCTTACACTGAAAGTTAATAACATCTGTTAATTATTTATTACGCGTATTAAGTTCCAATAAGTGCTGATAAATCGTATGTCAAAGAACAATATTCCCCGTGTTATAATCAATTTTTGTAATTAACATCGGAGTGTTCGAAGCTTTCAAAGGAATTATTCAAAACTTAAATTAAAGTGCCCTCCTTAATCTGCAAGTGAAGGGAGTGCTGGAGGTATTAAATCTGCGAACACCTTCGATAACTTAACCATCCCTTTAGATATAGGTCCCGCCTACCAGATGTTCCCAGGGCCTGCAACAGAATACTTTTTTTCCTCCAAGAAAAAGGTACCCAGACTTTCGATTGTTGTCTGATTATATCTGTTGCAGGATATAAAAAACCTCGATTACCAAGAAGAAGAAAAAAAAGGAAAAACTGGTATGGATATAAATGTATGCATATACATTAACAATAACTACAGAAAAAATAAAAGTTTTCCTTTAATTTAAAATTTAAAATAAGTGTCGCACCTGAGACAATGAGTTACATTAAATTTCTTATTATAAATTTATGTATTTTATACAAATATGTATATATATAATTTATATCATCTGTTATATATTATTATATTATTAACACTTTGCACCCGACGACTTTTTCGTTACAGAAAAATAGTAATTCGAAGACTTTCTGTCATAGAGTCGACGAAATTTTTAAAATGATAAATGAGAAATGATATGCAAATTAAGGCGTAGAATAATTTTTCTTCGACATTCGACACATTGTTAGGTAATTTTATATTTGATATATTAATTAACGTCGATCTTTAGAATCTGATTAAATGTTGACCGAGAGTCACCTCTCGAGTGCAAAGGATTAAGATAATAATTCAGTGTATTACACATTAATATTATATAAATTATATATATAATTTATTGTACGTATTAATTGTGTTATTAATTGTACTTAATTTTGTTATTTTTTTTTAATATAATACTGTACTAAATTATTCCTATATTACATTTTCTGCAATAAACTATATTTATATTTTATAATCACATTAAAATATTGAACAAATATTTGCAATGAATAATGAAATTAGAATATATGAAATACCACTGATTGTAACAAATTATGAATATTTAAATTACATTAAAATATAATACTGTAGTAAATTATTCCTATATTACACTTTCTGTAATATGCCATATTTATATTTTATAATTACATTAAAATATTGAACAAATATTTGCAATGAATAATAAAATTAAAATATATGAAATACCACTGATTGTGGTATTGATAAGTATGAACATTTAAATTACAACATTAAAATATAAACCATTTAAAAATTGAACCTCTATTTATTTTTATTTAAACGAACATTTAAATTTAAATTAATATTTAAATTAAAACATTAAAATATAAACCATTTAAAAATTAAACCTCTATTTATTTTTATTTAAATTAAAATTTAAATTAGAACATTAAAATATAAACCATTTAAAAATTGAACCTCTATTTATTTTTATTTATATTTTATTCCCTTTATATAAATTTTCAAACCAAATGGAGATATTTCATGACACTTGATATCCACGAACCACGTGCAATTGATATTCAATTGAATCAACAAATCAACCCATTGTTTTTATTTAAACATATACTAATTCTTTTTTAATAATAAAATTTCTATTCAACCTTTGTACCGATTGTAATTTTTGGGTCACTAATAATCGTATACGATGTACGGGGTCTATTTAAATATAGAATACGAGGTCGGTCGTGCAGTTTGCCGTCCATTGAACGGGAGAAAAGGCGGCTCGTTATGTCTCATTACTCGTGAAAATAATCGGCAATAGATATACAATACAGGTACCTTGACCTCGTCCTTCGCAGTACGTTACTTTTATCGTTTATAATTAGTTAATCGATTCACCCAGATACCGAAGACGTCAAGGTCGTTCAAAGGAACGCCCAATGTCAGCGAGTGATGACCGTTTAACGAGTCTTCATATAAAACATCAACGAGTGTACGACAGTTCGGATCGCATTGAAGAATGTGCGAATGTCCGAAGATCTAACTGCCTATAGACCTCGACAGTTATTATAATTCCATTCGGCCTTTCTTTCGTGTGAAAGAGACCATCATTTTGGTACTAAGAGAAGCTTAGTATTAATATTACATATTATATCTAATGCGTGATTTTCCATTTCAATTTTACGCTTAGCATATGCCTTGTGAATTATGAATTATGAATTATTAATTATTGTAATCACAATTTTTATTATCGAGCACCGAGCACTGAAAGATGTAATAAAAATTTTTGTGGGCAGAAAATATTGCAAGAAAGAATGCGACAATGTGCTGTGTAAATTATGGATTATTGATTATTATAATTACAATTTTTATTGTCCATTATTCAGTGATTTTTATTATTACTGTTAGGTCTAATAAAAAAATTGATATATGAAAGAAATATTACAAGAAAAATTAGAAGAATATGTTGTGTAAATTATGAATTATAATGGTAATTGTTGTAATCACAATTTTGGTTTTGAGTACCGTACTTGGAGAGCTATAGTAAAAGTGTAATATATGCAAGAAATGTTAGAAGAAAAATTAGAGCAAGATGCTGTGTAAATTACGAATTAATAATTATTGTAATTAAAATTTTTATCGTTAAATGCCAAGCTCTAAAAGCTGTAATAGAAAATTTTATATACAGGAGAAATATTAGAAGAAAAATTGGAACAAGAGGCTGTGTAAATTGCAAATTAATAATTATTGTAATTAAAGTTTGTATTGTTAAATGCCAAGCTCTAAAAGCTGTAATCCAAAATTTTAAATAGGAAGGAAATGTTAGAAGAAAAATTGGAATAAAATGCTCTGTAAATTGCGAATTAGTAATTATTATGATCAAAGTTTTTATTGTTAAATGCCAAGCTCTAAGAGCTGTAATCAAAAATTTTATATAGAGAGGAAATGTTAGAAGAAAAATTGGAACAGGATGCTGTGTAAATTGCGAATTAATAATTATTGTAATTAATATTTTTATTGTTAAATATCAAGCTCTAAAAGCTGTATTAAAAAATTTTATATACAGGAAAAATCTTAGAAGAAAAATTGGAACAAGATGCTGTGTAAATTGCAAATTAATAATTATTGTAATTAACATTTCTGTTGTTAAATACCAAGCACTAAAAGCTGTAATAGAAAATTTTATATACAGAGGAAATGTTGGAAGAAAAATTTGAGCAAGATGCTGTGTGAATTGTGAATTAATAATTATTGTAATTAAAATTTTTATTGTTATATATCAAGTTCTAAAAGCCGTAATCAAAAATTGTATATAGAGAGGAAATGTTACAAGAAAAATTGAAACAGGATGCTGTGTAAATTGCGAATTAATAATTATTGTAATTAATATTTTTATTGTTAAATACCAAGCTCTAAAAGCTGTATTAAAAAATTTTATATAGAGGAGAAATGTTGGAAGAAAAATTGGAACAAGATGCTGTGTAAATTGCAAATTAATAATTATTGTAATTAAAGTTTTTATTATTAAATACCAAGCTCTTCAAGTTGTAATCAAAAATTTTATACAGAGGAGAAATGTTAGAAGAAAAATTGGAACAAGATGCTGTGTAAATTGCGAATTAATAACTACTCTAATCAAAATTTTTATTACTAAATACCAAGCTGTGAAAAGGCTGTAATAATGTACAAAGAAATATTACAAAACAGATAAGGACCGAGATATTCACACCTCACGTATTACAATATTCATTTTATGGTTTCTCTAAATGCCTCTAAGATCCTTCTACTATCTTTGGGAGCATTAGTGAACATCCTTTTAATGGATTACAAAAATTCTTTAATTTAAAATTCCGTAAATCAACGGTCAAAAGGAAAAGTATAATTAAGGAGTCATCGGTTTAATGAAAAAGAGATTAACAGGAATTACCTATCAATCCTAATGAATTATACATTCCAATATTCCCGCCGAAAGTGACGGACAAAATTTAAGAGACTAGCTCGAGGTCGCGTCGGGCGGGTCATTCGAAACAGGCGCGCTTAGTAACCAAACAAGCTGTATCATTCAGACTATTCCTCGCATACAATTGCCTTCTATTTCTTTCTCTGTAATAATCACTCGACTATTTCTACGTATTAAACATCCAACACGCCGATCAAACACGTTTAATATTTTTCCGAGGCTAATAATAATTTTACATGATATTCTAACTTTTATAAAAAAAAATATACAAGATTATTTAATGTTACTAAATATTACTAAATTCAAAAATTAATAAACGTTACAAGATTTGAATTAAGTGCATTATATAAATACTGTATCTACTATATAAGGAATTATACAAAAATAATAAAAAGATTGGTCTCTTAATAAATTGAAAAATAAATACTACACCTACTGTATAAGGAATAATACAAAAATAATTAAGAAATTGGTCTTTTACTAAATTAAAAGATAAATGTTGTACCTACTGTATAAGGAATTATTCAAAAGTAAGAAAAAGATTGGTCTCCTACTAAATTGAAAAATAAATATTGTACCTACTGTATAAGGAATAATACAAAAATAATTAAAAAATTGGTCTTTTACTAAATTAAAAGATAAATGTTGTACCTACTGTATAAGGAATAATACAAAAGTAATTAAGAAATTAGTTTCTTACTAAATTAAAAAATAAATACTGTACCCACTATACAATTACTCAAAAATAATAAAAAAATTACTAAAATAAATATACTCTAAGAAATTACGTAAAAATAATAAATATTAATCTCCTGCTAAATTTAAAACTATGCATGTGCTATAAGAAATTATACAAAATTAAAACACCGTGTTATAAAAAGTTATATAAAATATATAAAGAAATATATAATACCAGAATATTGCATTATAACAAATTACCCAAAATCAAGACAATGTACTTATCCAAAATTAATAAACATCGATTTCCCAAGTAAAATATCAATAAAAATTGAATTTTTACAAAAATCAAGAAATAAATTCAAAATTTAAGCGCAACTTGCTACCAAAGTAACCTTCGTTATATTTACCTTTAACAATCGCAATTGTCATACAAATTCAAATTTTTACATATTTCACATATTCGTCAACACGTCGTATCGAGTGTTCCGTCTGAGAATACAACTGCTCTACGCATGAAATTAGAAGTTTTTCCAGCCGAGGCGGTAAGCGACGGTTGAAAGGTGTTTGCCCGAAGAAAAATATCAGGCGGGTCATTGGAACAGATAAAGATTGACACAGTCGGTAACGCGATCCACTTTGGTCCTCCGCCGAATGCACGATTTCTATCAAGCAAAAGAAGAATTTTTTCAGGCCAATCGAAGCCGTGTCCGGACCATAAGGACGGGTCTCGGGTTCCGGGACAGAAAGGCCCAAGGTACACCACCGTCGTGGACAGGTATGCAGCCATCGATGACTTCGTATGTGCAGGTAGAAATGTACGTGCGTGAGTTCAAAAGAGGCCCAAATGTTCCTTCTTTGAAAATGAAGAATAAAGAAATTTTGAAGAATCGCCGGTTAAGGCGCTTACGAAGATATATGGAAAAGAACGTTTCTTCTCACCGCCTTCTATTCTTCCAGCTCGATTACCATTTGTCTCTTTTCTATTGAAAAAAGTATTTGCATGAAACATCCATCTTGAACAAGCGAGCAACGATACGCGTTCATGAAAGCAAGTGCGATCAAATTTTTATGTCCGCAGGGATGAAATTGAATTGCTATATCAGACGCAGTCATACCATACTCACTGAGTAGATATATGGTATACGGTAATGGTACCGATGCATCTGAAGTATAGCTTAAAAAGAAATTTTGTAGCATTTTTCGATGAAACGATATCCTATGAACCTAGGAATATTCAAGAATCGATAAATTTTTGGTAAAATTGAATAACTTAATAATTCTGAACTGTGAAATCGATTTTTATACCCTTAAACTGTAAATTATTTTATAAGACAGGAAGACAAAATTTAAGAATAGTTTAGAAAAGAAATTCTGTGGAATTTCCAAATTTAATTAAATATGTATCCATTTTATTAAATATTATGCGAATAATATTGTATACTAAAGCTTTTTAAAATATTTAAATAATTCTCTATAGTACCATATAATCAATTTTTAATTACTTATATTTTACATTAATTTACAAAAACAAAAATTTCAAGAATATTTTAGGAAAAATATTCTCTAATATTTCCAAATCCAATAAAATAAGTATCTATTTCCTGAATTACTAATTCTCGACAGTATCATACAACACATTTAACAAAAAAAAATTTTGTAAGAATATTTTATCAAACGTCAGTCAGAACACCATATTTGATTACTAAAAACACGATAAAACTCTAGCAAAATTAAACTAACTCGATAGTAATATACAAGAATGTTCTAAATATCAAAACTCTAAATTAATTCATCTCCATATCTAAATTAATTACATTACCATATTTCCATATTCTATATTCTAAACTTCAAAATTCTCTGAAAATTACCTTATTAACAAGCACGTCGGCGAAAATCACGTATGAAATAAGCAGACTGTCAAAATGGGCGATATCTAGGCAGCGAGCGAGCAAAATTCAAGCTAAGCGCTACGTATGCGAGAGACTGAAGTTGGGGAATATCGGTGAAGGGTTCCCCAGAGAGGTTCGCGCCAAAAGTTGGCGGCTTGAATTTCCAGACGCGAGTTGCGTGCGGGCTAAGAGGGCTTTGCGCGCACAAACACGCAGGGGCGGCGTGTACGTGCAGGGGCCCGGGATCGTTGAGTTTCGAAGTGGGCCAGATGCCCGCCGGCAACGCACGTCAGATGTATCATTATCTCGGCCTCACTGTTGCTATGCAATTAGAGTCCGTTAATCGGGATCCCCTCCATGTGACGCCAACGCGCCTTTCGTGACGCCAGTGAGAGGGTGGGGAGAAAGAGAGGCTGCGAGGGAGGAACAAGGACGGGAGAACGGAAAAGGAAACGCGTCTAAAGAAGGAGGACAGAAAAACGTCTACGAGAAAGAAAAAGAGACCAAGTCGGACGTAGAAAGGGATAGCAACCGCGATCAGACCGGAGACGAAGACGGCAACAACAACAATAACAACAGCAGCACGTGGACGTGAGAGCGCGAAAGTTCTGTCTTCGACTTTGCTCTTTCTGTCCTCTCGTCCTCTCCTTTTCCCTCCGCGCATGCGCACTTTTCTTTTTTCAGGGGCGTTCCTTATTTTGTCTCGCTCGGTGCCCTCTGGACCGTAACGAAGAAGAAATTTTCGCACACAGAAACAATTGTTCCGCGGGCGAAATTTGAACCTTAATGGCCATTTCTTTCTGTTACTCTGTTTTTCATTCCAAACCAATTTTCTAGAGCTCCGAACTGAAATGATTTATACGACGGCAGCACGTTTTCGTCTCTCGCGATAGGATCAATTAGCCAGGTGTCTTTTATCGCCTTAATTTAGAAACTCGATTTTCGTACGAGCTGCCCGGTGGTTTAAATTAAGTCGAATTAAGAGGACGTATAAAATCCTGCAAGCAACTCTTTCTGATTAGCTTTCGTGCGAGTTTCGTTTTAATCTTTTCTCCAGCGAAATGCAAAAATGTTTGTCATTGGAGTTTCTGCCGATATATCTTCCTTGCCGATGTAGCTTTGCGTGTGTGCCTCTCTCCACCTTCGCTGCACAAAGGCTATGTGGCAGACAGCCAATGAGACATTTCTTTACCATTCATTAAGATCTGCTTGGCCTTGGAGCGATTTCAAGGAAGACGCGTGTGCAAACGCGCGGGAAAACCGCGGTCCATGCAGATTCGCTCATTCTGGTTGTTCCAAATTTAAATTTTATTTATTCTTTTTAACGCAAATTTCGTTGTTTAGTGGTTAGAAAAGAATATTTGAAAATTCGTATAACAGTGTTTAAAAATTATTCGCATAATATACTTATTTAACAACAGAACGCGTTATTTCGAACGCTTTCAAATTTAATCGAAGATAATTTAAAAGATACGAAAAAATATGTTTATAATGATATAAGATTCTTGTAAAATTTTTGAAATACAAAGCTAAAGTGTTATTGGATATCAATATCAGTAATTTAAGAAATTAATAATATATTTGATAATACAATCGCTTCTTTTTTATTTTTAATTGAAAACAATTTATAAAATATGAAAATTATTTTTAATATATAATTTTTCGAAAATTATTGAAATAAGTAGTATGTGTTAACTATTAGGTATTAACATCAGTAATTTATGACGTTAATATTTATGCGGATAAAAAATTGTGATTCTTAATTTTGGCTATTTTAATTTTTACATATTCGGTACAGTTACGAATATAAAAATGATTTAGGGGAGTATTAAAATTTTACGTAATTTTTTAAATTTAAGAAATTTTGGTTTTCAATTTTAGATATTTTAATTTTTACGTATTCGGTACAGTTACGAATACAAAAATTATTTAGGGGAGTATTAAAATTTTACGTAATTTTTTAAATTCCAGAAATTTTGGTTCTCAATTTTGGATATTTTAATTTTTGGACATTCGGTATAATCATGAATTTAAAAATGATTTCGGGGGTGCTAAAATTTTAGGTAATTTTTAAAATTCCAGAAATTTTTGTTCGAAAATTCGTACACCAATTGAATTATAGACAATAAAAAGAGATTTGCTTAGAATTAGCTAATAGCATGAAAAGATATCTATTGGAACATTTTAGACTATAAAAATTCACAGTTTAGCTGAAACTAATCGATTCGTTAGTTCCAACTTTAGAAAATTGATGATGAAATGACGTCTTTCCGTGTGCATCGTCATTCTGTTCCTAGAATTAATCCTGCTAGCACAGACACTTAGGAATCCTTTTTTTTCGTACCATGATGGCGTCATTTCCAAAAGGGAACAACACGCGCCATCGCTATTATTATCACTACACAATTAACTTTTTTAGTACGATAACGCAAACAATTGTAAATTCGCAGAATTTTGTACCCTTAATTTATGTAAGGAAACTTATTCCTCTTCGCAAAAATGATCTTCCTTGTAATCTGTAATAATGGTGTCAACAAATACGCGTTAATCGTGTAAATTGTGTAATAGGTATCGTCAATATTTGCAAATCAGTTTTTGCAGTCTCCACATCAAATTTTATTTTTCGTATTTATTTTTCTCACGAAAAAATTTTTTATTTACCATTTCTTAAATTTTCTGATTTTATGCTATTTATTATTTATTATTTTTATCGTTTTCTTTACTATTTTTAAAATTTTCCGTTTTTACGCTATTTATGAAATGCATCTGTCTGTAGACGTTCGCAGTTGTAATATACGAAGACCATAGGGGAAAAACACGATAAGTCCCATATTTCATTTCTTACAAGGGAGTAATTTTAAAATTCAATACGCTGTCAACCATTCCCGGACTACCGAGACTGTCTTTTTGTTTCGCTTGGAATTAAATACATATGTATTTTGCCACTCAGTTGGACATTGCAAAAAATTTGCACTGTTGGTTTTTACGAAATGTCGAATTCATCGCGTATTTTTGCAAGATTTATATCTGTGTATGTAACAGGTAGGTTTCTCTTCAATTACATTATTTTAAAATACTTTTTCTTATCTCTCGACATTGTATTTATTCTGAACATAGTTTATTTACTAGTATATCTTCGATAACTTTTCAAAACCGTGTATTATAATCACCGACTTTCAAAATTTCAGCTTTAACAAATATCTTTCCTAAAAATTATATCAGGTTAAGATACTTTTCTTTATATTTTTATTTTGCCCATAGTTTATTTATTTATACGTATTTGATATGCTGTAAAAGATGTACAGTGAGTCACAAAATTATTCGCTCGGTCGATACTGCGATAAAGATTAATGAAGTAAGCAGACAAAGGACTTTTTCAGACTTCTTTTAATGGATATACATTATTTAGAGGTAAGTGTAACAAAATCATTAAAAAAAGTGAAACGTTCTGATTTATAATTGCAAAAAAACAAATCATAACTAATCTTCACACTTTGTCACCTCATTTTATAATAATTACTGTTTTAGTTATCATTTTAATAAAATTAATATTTAGTGGGATACCCCTTGCATTTTATAACTGCAGCAAGCCTTCTTGGCATTGATTTTACTGTAATTATTTTTTGTAAATAATTAAAGTCAATTTTTTTGCCATTCCTCTTGTAATCTGTTTTGTAGTAGTGCAGCATTATCGACTGAGTGAATAATTTTATGACTCACTGTATATTGCTGACTTTAATACAATTTATCGAATTTATTTCTTATTATAACAAATTTATATTTTTGAATCTACATTTTTTGAACTTTTTCCCAATTATATTATATTAAAATATTTCTTTTTGTATCTCTCCAATACACTTTACTTTACATGTGTAAATGAATATAATATAATACACGTGTAAATATAATATAAGTAGGAACTTACATAAGTTTCTACAAAACTCCTTACGTTCACCAATTATTTTAAAAAATTAATATCCCTAGACCCAACAGTTGCTCATATTCCCAATTCCATCGCATCAATATACTTCCCTTTACACCTAAACATAACCCCTACTCTCCGCTATTTCACATTTACCTTATCGCATCTACCTTATTATCCTCGCGAAACGAACACCAGTTACACAACCACGAAAGAAAAAGAAAAGAAAAAAAAAGTCGATGCAAACGTATGCTGTATATACATAGAGCCTAATAAAAATTTGTTCAACCCCTTGATATGGAAGACGTCATTCGTTTATTGTGTCATTTTAGACTTCAACGTCTCCGAGACGTCGAAAACTGTCTACCCGTACGCCGTGCAATATATTATTAAATAATATTTTTCGAATGCATCAAATTCCGTTTTATTCGTCTATCAATAAGTTAAAATAACCAAATAGACTCAAAGTTCTAATATTTTTTCACAATGAAGCGACAGAGCATTAAAAACGTTTTGCCGTATCTAGTACCGTTACGAAGTTATCGAAGTTCATCTGCTCGGAGCGATACTCCGCGAATGAAAAAGATTACAACGCGTCTAACCTGTCACGATGTACACGATACTCGTAGATTTCCAAGCGAGTTAAAAAATCGGAATGCGAATCCTCCGGTTAACTGAATTTTCCCACAATATAGCGCGCCGATACTCTTACCCAGCGTGCAATAAGCATTTCCCACGGCAAGAATCTGCCAAAAGGATATAATCGAAAGAGTGATCGAAAGGTCGAGCGGAGGGGGTGCGGAGGGGTGAGGAGTGGGGAGGAGCGGAGAATGCCGAATCTACGCAGTTAGCGATCGGATCGGGCGAGCGACAAGGTTCAGGATGCAGGATATCTCGTCGGGTGACGTGACCCGTTCAAGGCCACCGTTCGTCCTGCGCAAAACGGAGGCCGTCTGCGGTAGAAAGGTGTCTGGTGGTGTCAAAATCATTGCTAGCCAGGGCCACGCGTCTATTACACATACATTATTCAACGGAATCACGAAAAAGTCTCGTTGCGAATTCAGCACGATGCACCGTAACCGCGTAGCAACAGGGGCCCGGCAACAGGACCTGCCTCAGCCTCTCTCTTTCGGCCGCCGTCCGCGTCGTTCTAGCTTTCGGTAATATCAATCTTCTCCTCTCCTTTTATTTCTGCGCGTCTCTCTTTTTCTACGGTTCCCGGCCGGGCACGTTCGTCGCTTTCTCGTTGCTCGTTAACAACGCGACGGGGAGAGAACTCGGTGTGTGCCACCGACGGTTCTTTTCTGTACCTTTTCGGCAACCCAGAGAGACCGCCGGACTTCGGGGAGTGCTGCCTAACGGAATGTTTTGCTATGGTCAACGAACTCGCGGTAAAAAGAATGCAGCGGAGAGATACGGGCCAATTTCCAATAATGTGTTTCACGGTTAAACAAGTGAAACGCCATCGGGCTCGCTGCGGAATGCCTGCGAGAAAAATGGCGGAAAAAAGTGGCGCAAAAAGCCGGGCAGCAATGGCGGTATACGGATGAATGACGGGGATAACAGTAAGGCCGATTTATTAAGTTCTTATCTGCTAGTGAAATATGGAATGCAGTTTTCGTTATGGGAACGAATGGGCATCGTTGATTGATACGTTTCGACCAAATATTAATTCTTTTTTTATTTTTCAGCCGTTTTTGTCCCGGTGGGTATACCAAGCAATTGCAGTAATAAATGGAAGTGAATGGGTGTACGAGGTGTGAATGGGATAAAGCGTTACGGTAATTCCAACGAAAATTATGTGTAGGTTAACACGGTGTTTTTGAAATGGGTTATATCGAGTTTCGCGTGAGGCGGATGTTTTTTATTTTTCACGCGATCCAAGTTATTTCAAATCGAGTTTAAATTTAACAAGAATGTTGTAAGAATTTTTGAAATGTACAATATTTGTTATTTAATAAAAACTGTGCTTTGATAATTACGATACTTTAGATGTAATACTAAAATCGTTATTATTATTATTATTTTTAAAATAATCAGAAATATATTTTTTGTTCCATGGTATTTGAAAATTAATAATTAATTTACATTTAATCAATTTGCAATTAGGTGGGAAAAAGTTGAAAAGGATTTCACATATATACCTAATAAAATTAACAATCATGTTAATTGTATTATTCGAAATTGTGCTCGAATTTAAAAACGACTAATTGCATACAAATATGCCAATATCTTTATAGATTACTGTACCATGAAAAACGTTAACTGTACACGAAAATTTGGATATTTATCCGAGTCCTAAAGAAATAAGAAAGAAAAATTTTATTTTTTAACACTTGATTCAAAAACTCCAAACACCTTTCCCACGAAAAATTTTTCAAAATTAAAAACGTGTAAGTTTATTTATTATTTTTACAATAACCCTTATTTTATTTTCAATTTATTCTCCCCGAAAGTAAAATTAAGTAAGAATCTTCGTATTATCGATATCAAAATGGCGGCGCCAAGGGAGTGTAAAGAATGAATAACAGAATGAATGTTATTATTATCGTAATTAAAATTAAAATCAATGGAAAATATATCGATATTTTTATCAAACCGGGAAAAATATATTTCTCGCGTGTCGCAGAATTTTAATAATAACGGCGTGTGCCGTTAGATGGCAATAGTGGAGAATACCTGATCTAGACAGCACGAGATAAATTCTGGATGTTATCAATTTGTTTCCGTAGCAGAATGATTTATACTTAGTTATAAAGTTCGATTTAACCGCGGCTACGTGCAAACACACACAATGTTCAGGCGTGTTTATTTTGAACGGAAGTGAGTGGGCGTCGCAGTGAACGAAAAGGACAAGCACGAGCAAGGATTTCTGCCGAACGTGAGAGAGAACGAAAGAACCCTGACACGAAAACGGCCAGTCGATAATGATTTTTTCGCATATTTCGCGAAAGGTTTCGCAAATATTAACCGTCGAATCGAGTACTTTTATTTGTACTTCCGTTTCGATGATTCGCGTCGCGTTGGTTCACACTACGGGGCTGTCCCCCGAGTGATTTCACGGCTCTGCAATTAGGCACGCACGAATATAAATACAAACATTAGAGACCGGTGATCGCGTTGTATATAGTCGAGGTGTAACATTTTTTCTTAGAAACGTTTGCAAACATAACGTTCATGTTTCACGGGTCTAATGTTCACACGTCCGTTTGAAATCTCTCTTCCGGTCACTTAAGATTCAATGACAATTAGCAAAATTTGAAGCTGGCATCTATCCGCCTTAACTTTAACCTTCGCATTAGCAATATTTCGTCGAGGTATAAATATCTCTTTTATGTGGATTTGCTACTTGTAACGTGTCGCGAGATGAACACAGATATGTTGAATATTTATTATTACTGACGTATATACGCTGCTTAAATGATTCAATTTTTCACGGTTAAACAGGGTTTCAATAAGTTTGATTTTAATAATTGCAAAGGAAAAATAACATTTTTGATTATTTCCAGAAATATTGCGGTCGAGAAAGATTACACATTGTATTTTATAAATTGAATATTAAAAATTACTCAAATATTAATTAATATAAGTATTATATTAAAATTAAAAATTAATTATATATTAGTTAAAATAGAAATTAAATATTAAATATTTTAATATAATGGTGATATTAGAAAATTAGCATTGGAATTATCGAAGTAGTCAGATATTTTATTTCTATAATTTCTGGAAAAGGAATTAATCATGATTTTTATTCAGATAAAAATATTATCATTTATAGTTATATTTGTCGTGTCATTATAATTATTATAATTTATATGTAATACATTTAGTTACTTATTATATAATATAATGATGGTATTAAAAAATTAGCATTGGAATTAATCATGATTTTTATTCGAATAAGAATATTATTATTTATAGTTATTTATCTTCCTTGTGTCATTATAATTATTATCATTTATGTGTAATAAATTTAGTTACTTATAAGTAGTTCTACTGTTAATAATAAATATTATATTAAATATTATACAAAGATACCAACTTGTAACATATACTTAAAGATAATAATATTCAAAGTGATGTGATAAAAACAATAATTAGATAAATATAATTATACTCTTATTTCTATAAAAGTCACCATTAATTTTGTCAAAAAACAGCTGCACATTTCCAATAATTAGCAGCACAAGGAATGTAAAATCAGTCACTATGTTTCAGTATAATAATTCTACAAAAAATCAAATATTCTTTTTTATATTAAAATTTTTACATTGTATCAATCACTATAATACTAATTATAATAACTAATTATTAGCAACTATGTTTGACCCATAATTCAATAAAATTTTTAACACTAGATTAACTCCACTGAACACTACTTACATCAGACTGACTTGAACAAACATTATATGCATTGCATCAATTTAAACATCACTGACTAATATTTTCCATCACGCAGATATCGAAAGCGAACATCAGACGAACGCATTACGATATCTTCACTTGAAACCAATCTTAATTACGTTATCGCGAATGACATGACTGAATTTTGGGCATCGCGTTGAAAAATGTGAATAAATTTCAGAAATTATGATTAACGAATGTAATAAACGTGGAAAGGAAGAACTCGGAACAGCGGACGTGTTCGAGAACAAAGCAGTAAAAAGTGGAAGGTAAATGTTCCGAAAACAATTCACTAATTCTCGGTACGCGTTAGGGTCGGACTCTCACCTGACCCAACGGAGAAATACGAATAGAAGGTGGCATTAGCACGAGAATACGTCCTCGTCGGTACGAAACAACCAGTAAATCCGTACCGAACACGAGCCACGTTTTACGACGGTAAATTGCTAATCCATAAACCTCGAACGGCACTCACAGAAAGCCAGACAAGTAAAAGGGCCGCGTACAAGAAGAATTTACAACGTTTGCCGCACGTCCCTCCTTACTGCCGCAATAGGCTTTATCTAAATTAACGTGGAAGTCCTGGGTCGGGACAAAAGAGATAAGTAACAGGTTGAAGCGTTCCTTCGAATTACTCTGGGTACTCGGGTATATTTTATTCTTATCTTCCCGACGATTTATGGCTATTAATTTATTGTTTATCGCGTACCTCTTAGTCCAAATTATTCAATTTTGCATTCAATTTGAAGTAACTTCTCTATATTCTTTTTCAAATTTTCAGAATTAACAGTTTTTTTTTTTTGAGAATTGTATTGCGAATTTTATGTTGGAGGATACGAATGAGTATATTTATGAAGAAGTGTTTTGTTATATGAGCAGTTCACTGCACACATCGATTAACTCCACTTTTTGAAAAATCTTAAATTTATGTGTCAAAGCACTTGGTATAGTCGTAACTTTTTATATGTATAATAACTTTCCCTGATAATTAAGATTAACACCGTTAAACGACAAAAATTTTTTGGCCACTGAATAATAAATAATTTATTTCAGAGGTCACTTTGATTAACTCTGTACTCTAATGTAAATCGTTGCAATAATGCAACTCAAATGCACTAGCAAGCCATGAATGATAACGGTGAATTTTTTAGTGCCGTCTTATCAGAATTTAAGTAAAATTTAGTAAAATTTAAATTTATTACTTTTTTCGCTTGCCAAATCGATTAACTCTTCCAGTAACATAAAAATGGTAACATTACCAACGATTACCTTTTGGCTATTTTTTCTTATAAATTTTATATACCGTTAGATGAAAGTTACATTTGTATTTATGCATTCTGCAATATTTATTTCGATTTAAATTATAAAGGGAATTTTGAAAAACAATATACATTATTTCATTGCATTTCTCCATTTTTTGTTTTATGGAGTTAATCAATTTGTACAGTGAACGGATCATATTGGCCTTGTTCTAATAATGGTTACTAATTTACCTTAGTCCATAATTATTCAATTTTACATTTAACTTGAAATAACTTTTCTATATTCTTTTCAAAATTTTTAGAATATCTTTTTGAGAATTGTATTGTGAAGTTTACATTGGAGAATGTGAATCAGTATGTTTATGAAGATGTAATAATTTGTTCTACTGACCTTGTTCTAATAATGGTAATAACGTGGAGAAAAAATGGAAATTAAAATTGGGAACAGAAATTATTTAAATAATTTCTCTCTAAATCTTATTTGAAAAGAGAAATTATAAATTGTACTATATACTGTTAATATTAATATAAATATTGAATTTATTTCCATAAAGAATACCATTAACATTAGAGTACCATTTCTCAAAGCTGTCTTATTTTATAATGGCCCGATAAACCAATTCAATAAAATGAATTTAATAATTGATCTACTTTTATTAATTGTAACTATTAAATTAAATAAACTGATTTGTATAAAAGATACTTCCCAAAATATTATTTTTTCAATAATCTAAAAATTTTCATAAACAACAAAAAACCTACATCTGCTGATAAAATAAATTTAATAATCCATCTAATTTTATTATTTATAACATAACTAATAATACACACAAAATTTATTTTCCTTAAAGATACCAAACTTTGACCAACCTTTTCTGTAGTAATCTCTAAATTTTCTAAAAATGAATTTAATAACTCACCTTTATTAATCACAATAAAAACACAAGCAATCAATCGATAAGAAAAAGTACAAATTCATTTACAGCAATTTTAAAATTTTCATTAAAAAATACCTACACACTACAGTATATCCCCTCTTACCTCGAAAAAAAAAAAAAAAAAAAACGCAATTGCTAATAAAAACAATTTACCTACGTTTTGTGAGGTTACTTTATAACAATTACAAATTTATTATAAAATTATAATATACACACGTGTTATCTCCTAATTGTTCACTCTCACGCGCATAACATATTGGCTCTGATCCATAACAACTGCACATCACGCATTCTATATCTTCCACTCACACTTCCAAAAATATACATATCTACATTCGTGCCATTACTCGACCTCACATACACACGTATTCACACTAATAAAATCAAATTCACACGTTTATCAATTATATTTCCTCAATATATCTTTATACGTCGCTTTCACGTAGCAAATTTCATTTATAGCAATTTTAAAATTTTCATAAAAAAATACCCACAAAGTATATCCCCCCTCCCCAAAAATAAAAATGCAATTGCCAATAAAAACAATTTACCTATGTTTATCAATTATATTTCCTCGCTATATCTTTATACGCCGCTTTCACGTAGCAAATTTCATTTATAGCAATTTTAAAATTTTCATTAAAAAATACCCATAAAGTATATTCCCCCTTCCTAAGAATAAAAATGCAATTGCCAATAAAAACAATTTACCTACGTTTATCAATTATATTTCCTCGATATATCTTTATGTACCGCTTTCACGTAACAAATTTCATTTATAGCAATTTTAAAATTTTCATAAAAAAATACCCACAAAGTATATCCCCCTCCCCCCAAGAATAAAAATGCAATTGCCAATAAAAACAATTTACCTACGTTTATCAATTATATTTCCTCGATATATCTTTATACGCCGCTTTCACGTAGCAAACAATTAGAGATGAAGATAAAATCCCGGTTTACCCAGTTAACGGCTCATACCTGTGCTACCTTGTGTTCTGCAACGGTGTGCCCTTTCGCCCTTTGTTCCACGAGTAAATCTCTAGAGTCTAGACCTTAGCGCAAGGTATGGCCTTTCGAACCTGACACCGAAGGAACACCCACCTTACCTTTATCTCTACCTCATTATCGGATCGTCGTTAGCCGTGAACTCTGCCCTCGTACCTGTTAGCAGATCGGGCCACCTTCGCTTTCATTACCTACAACGAAGTGAAAGATCCGGTCCGTTCTCTAAGGTAACACTAATTGCGTCTCCTTCGATAAGCGCAAAATACTTCTTGTGCCTTTTATTACCCAGAATGTTGGCTTTTGTACGCTTCGCGTGAAACCCGAAACGACGATCAGTCCCCGGTCACCTATACCATCTATAGACGCACCTGTCTCATCAACTGTTTTCACCTCCACTCTCCGAATTTAATGCGGATTTTTCGTTGGAACCCGGAATTTGAATTATACCGGAAAAGATACCAAAAGTGGGAGATAAGTTTAAATTTAAAAATTTAATATTTCTTTTTAATATTAAATTTTTTTCAATAATTTTGTATATTTTATGGAATTACTTATTGGTAAAGGTGGGGGAAAAAATTCAAAATTTAATTATCAAATAGAGCGTGCTATATTTTATTGGATAATATCGATTAATTTTTTTGATTACGCCATTTTTGGATAAATCATACAACTAAATAAATTTTCCGAATTATTATATATCATTTATATGCCATGAGAATATATTATTAATAATATTGAATTATTATCTATATTAATAAAATATTAATATTTTATTTTATTTTATTAATTATATTATTGATATTGAATTATTATCTATATTAATAAAATTTGTACTATCTGATATTACTAAAATTTGTTATTATTAGACTCTGTAAAAAATACCAAAATTCATGGTATCACGTCTTTAATTATATCATGCATAATAAATTACATTAAGAATCATTATTATTATTACAATATATTTATAAATATTTCAGTAATTGTGAAAATGATTCAAGTGAAAAATCCAAAGGAAATAAATTTTCCACTTATGTTATGTTACATCCACTATTTTTACAATTCAGTAAAATTACTTTTGCAAAATGGAAAAGATATCAGAAGTGGGAGACAAGTTTAAATTTTTAAAATTTAATATTTCTTTTTAATATTAAATTTTTTTAATGATTTTATAAATTTCATGTAATTGTTTATTGGTAAAGGTGGGAGGGAAGTTCAAAATTTAATTACTTTCTCTAATTTAATTAGAGAGTGCTATATTTTATTGGATAATATCGATTAATTTTTTGCCATGAGAATATATTACTAATAATATTGAATTATTATATATCAAGAAATGATACTGATATTAAAAAAATTTGTTATTTATAGACTCTGTAAAAAAATAAAATTCATAGCACCACGTCTTTAACCCATTAATTGCCAAATTTATTTTTTTGAAATTTTTGGCCGAGTAAGTTATATATATGCACAAAAGGTTGTGTACCAGTATAATTATATTCAAATTATGTTTTGTTTCGAAAATATTTGATATTTTTGAAAAAGTCCCAAAATGGGCATCGTTATAAAATGATCGATAAAATCATTTCAATAAAAAACAAAAGACTGAGTAAGTAACAAATCGTTACTATAACCTCTAAATTACATATTTATGTACGGTATTTCATTATAATATAAAAACCAAACCAAAAATATAATGCTTCAAATATGACAATTCTGTTCCGTTCAACTTGCACGCGAATTTCAAATTTGTTCGCTTGTTGCATAGAAACGAAGCACAGAATACACGCTTTTTGCTACATACAATATTGACTGATATATATAGAATAAAACTAAACTGTCAGGCGTAGCAAATATATTTTTGGCGCCGAGTGGTGTACGTAAAATTCCAAAATCCCCAAACGGGGATCGTGGCAGCTAATGAATTAATTACATCGTGTATAATAAATTACAATTATCATTATTATTACTACAATATATGTATCGGTAATTTTAAAAATAATTCAATTCAAAAAACCAAAGAAAATTAATTTTCCACTTATTTTACGTTACATCCACTTATTTTCAAATTTGGTAAAATTACTTTCGTAAAATTAGTATTTTATAAATAAAAATTAATTTATTAGTAAAAAGTAAAATAATTAAATTGACATCATATTATAATCACGCGAGAATTAATTTTTCGGATTTTTACCTTTCAAAAAATTCTTTGTACTTTGTTCGTTTCTAATTTATGATAAAATCACTATAACTCTTCAGAATACTTTTAAACTTGGACCACCTTCGTCGATCACGAGAAAATAAAAATTATTTCCCAGATATGAATTATCGTGCGTTAATTGCATCGCGTTAAGACTGTACACTGTGTTTACATGTATTCCGATGCAGCAACAGTTTCATTCCACACACGTCTGCCTTAAACGAGTTAATAAATCTTGTCGTGCATACAGTATGCATTATCTTGTTAGTCTAGCGTAATCAATCGGCGAGGAGAGGGGAGATCCGTTGACCGAGTTACCTACGTACACCGAGACCTAGACGTTCCATTGAGAAAACAGGCGATGAATGAAGCAACAAACCGGATGTCGAAGGAGCCACGCTCAGGTAAAAGTTATCGAGTACTGGACGCGATTAAGCCCGGCCGGTTTTATCTACCGCTAGCGCCAGCTCTAACATCTCTGGGTAGTTATGCGCTACAAGTATCGGTACTATCTACCCGATACCTCTCAATTACAACTATTAACTACAGTTCTTGTTTTCCTTAATGAAGTTGCGCGCCTCTCTCGCCAAGGTATTCGCGCATTATCCACCTTACCATCTGGCGTTTCCAACACGCGACCAGTTACGGGTAATTTCATTTACAGTCCGTTTAATTATTTTTCTCATATTTACGGTGGGTAATATGTATTGCCGTCGCGTTGATGTATGTTATCGAGTATTATGGTACCTTCATCGATATAGGTATTTATGGTTTGTAGAAATACGCGCTCGGGAATGTAGTATTGAAGGAAGTATTGGTATAATGTTAGAATAGGTTTCGTGATAAATATTTCGTGGTAAATTTGTTATTTTGCCGATTTTCGAAAATTGGGATTTTTGTGGGTTTTGTTTGGAATTAGGTATTAGGTGTAATATTGATGGAGAATAGAATTAGTATTGGTTTTGTATTATAATTTTGGAACAAATTTAGAATTATAGTTGCTTTAGAAATTTTTGAATTTTTTTTTAGTTCTCATTTGGAAGTAGGTATTAGGTGTGATATGAAAATAGAATTAGTACTGGCTTTGTATTACATTTTTTGTAACAAATTTATAATTATAGTTGCTTTACTGTTTTTTTTTTTTTTTAAATTTTGGAATTTTTATTAGTTCTCATTTGGAATTAGGTTTTAGGTGTGATATGAAAATAGAATTACTGCTGACTTTGTATTACATTTTTTTGTAACAAATTTATAATTATTATTGCTTTAACGTTATTCAGAAATTTTTGAATTTTTTTTAGTTCTCATTTGAAATTAGGTATTAGATGTGTTATAAGAATAAAATTAATATTGGTTTTGTACTAGATCTTTTCCAACAAATTTATAATTATAATTACTTTAATAGCTTTGAAAAATTTTAGAATTCTTTTTAGTTTCCGTTTTGAATCGAATTGATTATGTTCAAAAATATTTTGCGAATTACGTATAAATATTGCTAAATATATATTTACATGAGAAATGCAGGTAATAATTATATTGTATACATAACATACACAATATTAACTTAGATTGTATTCAATTTTCTACAAGTCTACAATCATTTTGACACCTTTTGAAGATTTTTTGAATTTTCTTAATTTGAGACAGATATCATAAAAATTATAATTAATTCCAAATATACATTTGCAGATATATGAACAATATTCACACCGTGTGTATCTAAGTGTTTAGTAAATACAAAATACTAACCTAGACTGTATTAAATTTCCTATAGCAAATCTACTATAGTTTTATCATTTTTCAAAGATTCTACAATTTTCTCAATTTCAAATTACAATTAATGCTTCTACTTTTTATACTCTTCGTTTCCTTCATGAAAATCCTCCATAAAAATTGCACACAATGTACATGAAAGACAGTGCAATTGAAATATAACCTAACATGGAGCTCATAAAACGAGAAACGTAACCTAACCTCAAAAAAGAGCTGCGTGAAAAATAATACTGGGAAGTAGAACACAAAGCTCGTTCAATTGCATGTCCATTTGAGAATTTCTAACACGCATCAGCCAAGCTTCGACCTTGGGCGTCTTCATGCCGTGCAAGGACGTTCATTGATCGATAAAACCACGAAGACTCCTTGTATCTCATCTCATTACCGTTCTCCTGTTTCCATGCACATAATTTCCTTCGCATAACAGCAATACCAACCTTATCGTGATAATTGTCCTATTTTTTCTTTCCCTTTTACATTACACGCAATTGATCCTTGCATACGTATATTTACATAATTTTAACGGTTTATATAAAGCAGAATAGAAATAAACGCTTCGCTTCTTCTAAAATATATTTGTAAAATATTTTTTCTTCTAGAACGCGATTTTTTTCCCGAATTAGAGCAATCTTATCTGCACATAGTTTCCTGTTAGATACAGGATGCGAGAAAATGATTGTTATACTTCTATCGTGAACTTAATAAAAGAACTGCATGCTTAGAAAATATTTCAAAAATTAATAAACTCGATTAAGGAATTGAAAATAAATAAAAATCGTATGATAAAGTATAATACAGACATATATTTTATATATGTATATAGCGAATAGATTTTTTTTTAGTACAAATTTGAAATAAAAATAACAAGGATCACGAAATTCAAGTTAAAAGAGAAAGAAATTTATTTATAATTAGATAAACTTTTCTAGTTTCGTTTTAAGTTAAAATTTAATTTACAAAAATAACAAGAATAATATAAATCATACAAATTTTAAAATAATAAAAATCCCCTAATTTGGGTTTAAAAGGGAAGAAAATAGTATTTATAACTAGGTAACGGGTTTTAATTTTGTTTTTAGCTAAAATAGGGTACTATATTAATAGTAAAATAGGCGCTATACTAATTATATTTGCCCAAATAACAGCGATACTTTTTCGTCTCTCATTAGTAGGCAACCGAGTACATTTGTAAGGACAAGAGGAAACAATTCGTGTAACAAAGATCATAAAAAGTTTTAAAATAATAAAAATCACCTAATTTGGGTTTAAAAGAGAAGAAAATAGTATTTATAACTAGGTAACGGGTTTTAATTTTGTTTTTAGCTAAAATAGGGTACTATATTAATAGTAAAATAGGCGCTATACTAATTATATTTGCCCAAATAACAGGGATACTTTTTCGTCTCTCATTAGTAGGCAACCGAGTACACTTGTAAGGACAAGAGGAAACAATTCGTATAACACAGGCATGAACTCGTACACGACTATTATCCTCGAAACGGTGTCCCGTCGCCTTATAATTGTCCAGTAGTGAAGTGCGCCGTAACACTTTTATGGGGTCTCGATTCGTGAAGCGAATAACTTAACTACTTTAATGGGCGACTCGAGGTATCGCAGTTCATTCACGTTCATTAATCGCATTAAACATACGTAAGATATTACGGTTAATTCTCTCGTTATCATTCGCAGTGAACGTATAAATTACGGATCAACAAGGAAAGAATTTAAAGATTAAAATGTTACACGACCAGAATTAGGATCGAATAGAACGCTCACGCCTACAAACATCGCCTTAACCAACCGCCCACTGTTCATCAAAAGAACGCGGAAAAGTATCATACGAAGTCTCGAATAATTCAAATCGAGAACGGTTAAAAACCGAATGAAATATTTATTAGCTCACGACTCACGAAACTCTATCCATAACAATAAGCAAACTCTATTCATAACACCAGCCATTTGTATAAACAATAATCATTATAACAATAATAAATTAAATTAAATTTCCAAAACACCATTAAAATATTCGCGATACGATATCTAACATATAAATTCACGCGCGGAATAATCAACCATAAATTATGCAAAATAATAATTATAACGGAATATAAGAAAATAAATATTCGAATAAAACGAATCTCTCAATGACGCGTAAAAAATGAACGAAACAGAAAAGCAGAAAAGCAGGAAATTAATTTGACGGGTAACGATATGCAAATAGCGAAGAAAGTGCGTTAAAAGGTAACGAAGCGTTTACCGTATTACATGTAGCCGCAAGGGAAAGCGAAAAATGGGAATGCGTGTTCCCCGGTTGCGCGCGAGAAACTGAGAAAAAAGGATTTAAATAGCTCGTGCTATTGAATTAATCAAAAACTGTAACGGAAAACGAGGCAACAACACCGTTGCAACGGTGCATCCGCTGCACATCGGTTTACCGAAGCGGAGAAGTCAAGGACGTTCAAAGCACATTCTATCCTACACACGGAGTTGCTGGCCGCGTGTTGTCTAGGTCGTGCAAGACCGAAGGCGTAGAGGAGGAGTTTGGAATCCGAGAGACGCGAATAGCTGACCGAGGTCCGTGAGAAATCGGTTTATAGACTCACGGACGCTCCGCTGGAACGTTAATCGTTCTTACGGGAAGGATATGCCCTTTCCGATAAAACCAGTCGGGTAATAACACCAACCCTGTCTGGCCGTTTTAAACGCTCGATTATGGCCACCTTTTTACTTTCAAACGAGATATTCCGTATCGCGCACTGGGAAAAAGAACGAAATTTGTTAAGATCAAGGTATATCGCTGCGTCATCCAAAGGAATCCGAGAAAACAGCTTCCTAGTGCAAACGGTACAAAAAAAGTGCACCCAAGGCTAACAAGCAGAATTCAAGCGAAACGTGTTTCGTACGTTTGGTTATAAATACGTTGATGCATGAAATCATTTTAAAGCCCCGCCATGTGAATTAATATCGATCGGAGCATTTTTCAAAAATTCAACGGAAACATGGTCAAAAATCGAAGTACGTGTAAGTAGAAATTTCTTCGCGATGCAAGTTTACATAATAAACTTTCACTTTTGGAAATGTGCCTTTTTATACAAGCTTTCGTCAGCAAAGAAACACGCATCAATATTTAATCAGTTGAAATAATCGCGAAAGTTGATAATTACGTGTATTTAATTTGTGTTATTTACAAATTTTCGTTACTCGGTAAAATTAAATTGTTTATTGTAAAATATGATAATGTAAATATTTACTTTTGCGAGATGTAATATAATTATAAAATAATAGGATTGTTTCTTATTATTTAAAATTGTTTATTATCAGCTTTTGTTAATCAAATAAATTTTCGAACCTTCGTTGTACATTTATGCATTAATCGGATTCCATTCGTATTTATTGGTAACGACATCAGGCGCCAATTTCTTTCGTTTCTCTCTTTCTTTCTTCCCCCCCTCTCTGTCTGCCGCCATCCTCTCATCTTGGACCCGCGGAAAGCGACCTGTTGCCAAGGGAAGGCTTAAAAGTAAACAACGTTACGTCATCAGGAGCCCCTGGTGTCTAGCTTGGCCGGTGTGCTAACTCAAAGCTCGTGTCTGTGCTCCTATCTCTGTTCCTCTATCGTCCAGATCAAACCTTATTCTTTAGTGACACATATAAACCGAGCTGCACGATCATCGCGATACGTCACAATTCCTAGACAGCGACTCTCTCTTAGCGAGAAAAATATGGCGCGAAACCACCAAAGTTTGACTTCCGTGCGAAATCAAAGAAGTCAAACTTTCACGCGAAATTAATTTTCGAATATTCACTTTCAACCAGTTACCGATTTAAATGACAAAACAGTCCAAAAAACTGATCGAAAATCTTATAATATAAGATATAATTACAGGTACGTAACAATAATTATCAATTATTTAAAAGGATGCAGAATAAATTTAAAATGAATTTTAAAAATAAATTAGAACGTCTATCAGAACGTTGGAACGTTCTAAAATTCTCGACAACGAAAGGAAGCGAATTTTTAAAGCGAAAAAGATTAATAAGGACGCGATAAAGAACAGAGGAAGCTGTAACAAAGCTACGGGTAATAATCGAATTACGATAAACGCGATGGCGACAGAAATGGCGGAAAGAATTGAAAGAATTGGTCGCGAATAAATCGTTAGCGAGATGATGGAAGAGATTTCAGTGGTCGCAATTTTGTGTACCTATAAGAAGCACACATTGGCAACCGATAACCGAGTGATAGGAGGAAGAGAGAGAGGCACGGGAGAGAGGCCAGGGAAGAGAATGAGAGGGAGTAAAAAAGCGGCCGAGCAGCAACGAACACGGCGAAGCACGCGGCTTCTTCCCCGGAGGGTCGCACTGGTTATTCGGCCTGCGAATAATAATCATAGCGGTCGCCCTCCTGGTCGTTTCGGTTTCCTCCTCTCTTTCCCCCGCGCGGATCTCCCTGTCGTCCGCTGCATAGCAACAAGGACCGTCCTCTCTGTCGCTCTTGCGGCTTGCCGGAGGCCCGTCCACGCAACACGAGGCTGGAGAGGACGGAAGGCATGCCGGCGAAACCGTGAGGAGGTAGAGGGGGGAGGAGGACGAAACACTCCGAATCGAGAGAGCGAAAGAGTAGGGGCGAGCGTCAGACGAGGATGGAAATATAAACGGACGCAGAAAGAACGGCTGACAGAATCTCTCTCGGAGGGAGAGGATACGGGGAAGGAAAGACGATAGAGGAACAGAAAAACAAGAGTGCTGCTTACAAAGGAAGTCCGAAAAGAAAACCGGGAAAATCCTGCCGGGATAATGGATGCCAGCAGACGAAAAAAATTAATCAAGAAAGGTTGCAGAGGAATATAAACGTTTGCTCTGCGACCAAATGTGAAACGGATGGAAAGAAATAAATGGAGAATATAAATTGAGCTTTGACAATAAACTTTTGGAATAATTACATAATTAAAGGAAGTAATATGAAAAGGATATCTACAATTATTTTTATATTGCAAATTTTACAGTGATTATTAAAATTTTGTAATAAATTACCTCATTTGTTAAATAAAAAATATGTTATCGTATAAATGTTGTACTTTTTTCATTTGCAACAATTTTTAATTTTATTTCTGATGTAATTACGATTACGACTGAGAAATAAGATCTCGTAAAAATAAATAACCGTCAAAATGGTAATTTATTCTAGTTATTTGTACTTCTGAGAATTCTTGTAATTATTATAGTTGTAAAAATAGGAAGAATATTTATTCGATGGAACGTGGTGAATGGGTGGGGAAAAAGCGTTAGATAAGGGTAAAGTTAACAGAGTTAACGTACATCGTATGTTACAACAGTGTCAATAACTGAGGCAGCGAGCGTCATCAACTTCCTGTCGTAAAAAGAAACGTTTGGTATTCGCGACGGTAAACGTGCGCTAGAAAGAGCATCGAGAAGAGCAACTTAGAAATAAATAACCCACGTGAGTGTAATTATTATTACCGTGCTTGCGAGAAAAAGGTCGTTTCGAGTTGTCGATACATGACGAAGGTTTGTAACAATATGAATCACAATTACCTACGATCTGGCGAGACAATGTAGCGATTCAATGTATACCAGGAACATTTTTCTGTTGAAAAATATATACATATAAATGTGTTGGGTGGTTTGCTTGTTCATTGTATCTTAACATCATAATGACATCGAATTTAACCAGAAATGTTTACACAGCAGGAGAATTTGAAACGGCAGAAGTATTAGAGAATCAAAAGAATAGTGTAAACTCCTAGGAAAAAATTTGGAAAATTGTATAAATTTATATTACTCTTTATTTGGTAAATACATATTAAAAATATTAAATAAAATTTGAATAATTAGTAAATATTTCATGATTATTAACGGTTAGCAAATTTCATAAAGTAAATAAAATTGCATGGAATGTATTATTTTTCTGTTCCATCCAATTTAACTTCCAAAACATGAATTTTTGAATACATTTTTTATTCACTCTTAATTATTTTTGGTGAAATTTGGAAAATTGTATAAAATTTTAATAATTAGTAAATATTTCATGATTATTAATTATTTTTTGTGAATGTCATATATTAAAAATTGCTGTAAAATATAATAAAAAATCGAATTCGAATTGAAATCGAATCTAATAGACGTGATTGTCAGCAGTACTAACCTGAGATCAATCATGATTGGTTATTTACCTGCTCATTACGAAACCTGCAAATACCTCAGGTATAAGAGGAAATTTACATACATTTTTAAACGGCATCATGTTTCAACTAAACTGTGACTAAGTCCCAAAAATCTTTCTCGGTAATTAATAATCGGTATAATAAACTATAATTTATGGACTGTTTTATGTATCCCAAACTATAAAAATCGGAGAAACCCAATCCCTAAATTTGTCTACTATCACATGCTTGACTACCACCATCATCTCAGCTGACTGTGAGTTTTAATGACTCTTTATATACCTATCCATCCCTGTAACTAAATTTCTGAAAAAAGATCAAAACGGATGTATCAGAGAAGACAAAAATGTAAAAATTTTGATTTAGAAAGTACAACTTCTTAGGTTTCCCAAGCCTAACTCTCACTTTTCTCTTCTTCGGAACTGAAGGGCTAACAGGAAAAGCATGAATCAAGGTTCTTGGCTGGACCAGGTTGCAAAGGGCTCGTAGGACCATGTGACTCAGCAATCATATGGTTCGTGACGTCAGAGACCAGCAAAATTGATCGAACTGGTAAAAGCAACGACCGATAGAACCAAACGGTGCTTGTGTATAGTGGTCCGGAGGCTGGTCCGCGCGTGCGCGTTAAGTCGCACCAGTTTTTTCTACCTGCTAGACCGGGGAGGCGTTGTCATAGGAACCTTTCGTTTTCTTGGAAGTGAAACGAGACGTTTCGCGCGATGAGGCAACGAAATTATTGCACACTAAGTAGAAGAAAATTAATAGCGATTAATAGTGATTTATTGGAAAGTTTCCTTTCCTATTTTCAATAAATAAAGAATTTACCGATTCTAGGTAAACTAACCTTCACCGATTCTAGATAAACTAACCTTCACCGATCTAGCTAACCTAATACCGATTATGTAGGTTCTCAAACGTAGGTAATCGAGCATAGTTGATCACAGAAGATAAATCTTTGTGCAAATTGGATAGGAAATAAAAAATATTTTTTCATCTGAAATTTTTTGAAATAATCAAAGTCGAGGATTTTTTGAGATACATACGGTAATTCACGAAAATATTCCAATGCTGTTTCAAGGGAATTTTTAATGTATTTCTTAATGTATTTTAAGGGATTCTTAAATCTAAAAGTTCTAAAATATATTTCTTCGTAAAACGTAATGAATTATGCATGAAATAATTTCTTTGGCAAGAAATGTCTACGTGGGGATGACATTTTTTGAACATCGAGAACTCGAGAACTAGTCATCTTTTTGTCATTGTACCCTAATAATTTTTTACGCAGGATGAACAGAGGAATTGATCTGTGTGAACACAAATATGCATTTCTCTTAAAAAATATTATGCAAATGTTAGTTGCACATGCATTGTTATACTTAAAAAGAATTTTAAGGATCTGGAAATATAGTATTCCTCGAACCATTTATCTTTCTCCTTTGGCATTTTTTCGCAAATGCATTAATAATGAAGTTATGACTTGAAACAACTGCATGATCCACCCTATATACAGGGTGTTCCAGCAACGGTAGTACAACCGGGAAGGGGGTGATGAAGCAATGAAGCTTCAAATGATAAAATGTTATTCTTTATTTTCGATTTGTTTCTTCATGTAGAATCATCCCCTTCCCGGTTGTACTACCGTTGTTGGGAGCCCTGTATAGTCCCTTTGCACTCTGGTGGCGCCACTGTAGTGATACTAATAATCTACAGTTTGGTACTTGATTCCATTTTCACTAATAAAAATAAAATGACTAAACTTATTACACAAATAAATTTACAGATATTTATAATTATTAACACAAAATTCTTGATTTCAAGATTCTTTATACTGCAAAAATTATTATAAAAAGTTATTTATATAAATATTGGATATTTTGATCATTGTCAAAAACAATTTATAATTTGTTTCTGATAAACATGGTCTCATAAAAATACCAAATTCAGTAAATAAATTCAAACTAGATTTTTCCAAAGCATTAAAAACAATGTATTTTGTAATTTATGAATGACAATATCTATTTTGCTTTTCTTTATATTTCATATTTTTTCATAAACTTTTTTGCTTTTGATGAGGAAACTTTTTTCAGTAAGGATAAAATATTTCCTCCATTTCTACTCTAATCATCTCCTTATACCTTTCAACACGGTCGTGTTACAGGAAGATACGAGCATCTCTCGTTATCAAGTTCACACTCCGAATATTGTTATGGTTATCGCGTTTAGTATTTGTAGTTACATCGTAGATGCGGTTAGGATTATTTACAAAGAACACACGATATATCAGTTTCTAATATTTGTTAATTCTAAAGATATAAAGCAGATGAATGAAGAATGAATAGGCTCTTCCTCGAATTTCCAGAGATAAAGACTGTAATATGACCCGTCAATTCGACTGAAATAACTATAGGCATTGTCATAAAGATCTATATACACTCTGATACATCCAGAAATTTGTTCCAATTATTTTCTTGGCGTAAAATATTTTTTATTTTAAAGAATTAAATATATTTTCAAATTCGTTTGTAATCGAAACCAAATCTGCAAATAACTGAACAGAATTGCAAATCTGACAAATAATTTGTGTGCCTTCGCTGAATTACTAGTAATTATATAAAACAAAATTATTCAACGTTATGCGGCATGAAACCCTAAATATTAAAAGAAAAAAATTATGTAAGCATAAAATTTGTTGAAAATGTGTTTGTAATAAAATTTCAAGTTAAATATTGCAATAAAATAATTTGTTTTAATTTTATATACTACTTGGAGCTAAATTTATTAATATATATTACAAATATATTTGCAATTTATTAATTTATTTATATATTATGTAATAACATGAGTTCTTAGTTTCTTTTGATAAATTAAATACACTTGTATAATTGAATGTATATAAATCTTGTGACGTATATAAAATTCAATGAGTTTATATAAACCTCTACAACTCACTGTAAGTCCCAAAAATCGTTGTCATTGAATAGGTATTATAATTTCAATATAAGTTGTAACATAAGTTTTAATAATAATAAATTTTGGTTTAGTATAGTTTTAAATAATTCTAGAACTCACTATAAATCTCACAAATAGTTGTCACATAATAAATATTATAGTTTTAGTGCAAATTTTAGTAGCAATAATAAATTTTAGTTTAGTATAGTTTTAGTATAATTCCAAAACTCACTATAGGTCCCACAAATCCCTGTCAAATAATAAATATTATAGTTTTAGTATAAATTTCAGTAACAATAATAAATTTTAGTTTACTATAGTTTTAGTATAATTCTAAAACTCACCATAGATCTCACGAATCATTGTCAAATAATAAATATTATATTTTTAGTATAAGTTTTAATAATAATAATAAATTTTAGTTTAGTATAATTTTAGTACAATTCTAAAACTCACTATGGGTCCCACAAATAGTTGCCTAATAGTAAATATTGCACTTCTAATATAATTCGAAAGGTAAACTGAAAATAAGAGAAAATAAAATGATGCAACATTCAGCTTAGTTAGAAACCTATCCACCCCTTTGCGAATAAGGAAATTCAGTGTTGGTTTCATCTTAGATTGATTCGTCATCTGCAAGGCATTTCCGCTATTTAGCAGCTATGTATGCGCATGCACGTTTCGCGTCAAGCAAAACGAGACGCGCTAGACACTAGCCCCCGTTGAATTGTTAACATCCATTCAAGGAATGTAGTATCAATGATTCTCTTTCCTCTTTCACTTAAAACGTTGAGAAATATAATTTACAAGAAACACTTTGCAGACATTTTACTAAATTATAAACTACTATCAATTCTAAATTATTATAATTTAATCAGTCCACTATTTAAAATATAATAAATACCACAGTAAAGTATAATATTACAAAGGACCATATACAGGGTGTCTCATTTAAACTAACCCAGTGAAACATCTTCCAAATTATTTAACTTTTATTTTAAAAAATTATTTAATATCATCAACAGCCTCAAAATAATTTGAACAATTTTAAATAATTTGAATAATTGATAATGCTTTTAAATATTTTGAAAATATAGATTTTTTTAAGTAGGACACCCAGACTATTTCAAAATAAAATATGTAATGACACGATATAATGGATATATTTGCAACGAGTATTCATTTTAGACAGATTGAAAAAGGATGGAGTAGTTCCTAGACAAGATTATGCATATGCAAAGGGAGCAGGATGACGATGCAAAAGGAGAAAGAGAAAACGGTGGACAAAAACATTTTCTGAACACAGCTGCCGCTCCACTGGCGAGAGGTTTATCATTCTAAGCAGGGGAGGTTTCTCTCTTTATGTCCTCATTCATGCCCCGCTCTTTATCGTTTCCCCTGAACCCTGTTGGGCCATTCTTACCGCCACTTTCATCCACAGTTGGACTGTTTTTATCGGGTGCAAGGAATAATAAACAACGAGCACACGTGATGGATCATCGCTAAATGTAAATTACTTTTCAATAAATTTAGTAAAAATATATTTTTATTGTTATCTCTTTCATTAAAAAAATATCTTGGTTTAAGAAAAATTCTGTGTTTAAAGAATAACAATCAATCTTCTTAATTCACTCAAATTAAGTAATTAATGAAAAATAATAATTTTGGATTTTTATTAGTATAACATTTATTAATAATTTTAATGTAAGATATTTTTATCTATTATCTCTTGTATTTAAAATACAATTTTATAAAATATTATAAAATATAATTTGTTGTATTTAAAATATAAAAAATAACTTCGTTTAGCAATAACTTTTTTATTTAAAGAATAATTAATTTTCTTAATTTCCTTACTAAAAAAACCCCTGTTCGTATAAATTAAAAATATTATATAATTATTATATCACCATTAATGAAATTCCTCTGAGAATTGAATGTAAATTATAGCTACATGTAATTTAATTAATATTTAATTTTTCCTAATACACGTATTAAAATAAAATTAAAATATATCAAAACCTACTAAATAATCAACAGACTATAATATAATTAATTTAGATAAAATGGAAAATAATAATTTGGGATTTTTATTAGTATAACATTTATTAATAATTTTAATATAAGTTTATTTTTATTTATTATCTGTTGTATTTAAAAAGTAATTTCGTTTAGGAATAGCTTTTTTATTTAAAGAATAATTAATTTTCTTAATTTCCTTACTAAAAATCCCCTGTTCGTATAAATTAAAAACATTATATAATTATTATATCACCATCTGAGTAATGAAATTCCTCTGAGAATTGAATGTAAATTACAGCTACGTGTAATGTATTTAATACTAAATTTTTCCTAATACACATGTTAAAATAAAATTAAAATATATCAACTACTATACTTACTAAACCTACTTAATAATAATCAACAAACTACTAAATAATCAACAGACTATAATATAATTAATTTAGATAAAATGATAATTTTACAATAACAAATAATAATTGAAAATATAATTTCCACCCCAATTAAAAAATTATTGGAAAATTCCCCATATTTCCATCTTATAAATTCATTTTTTCTCATTGGTTCCTTAAGTAATTCGACACATGATCCATCGAGTAATTGATAAATAACCAAAACCCTAATCATGATTGATAAATAACTCTAATCATGGGGCACATCGCGTATAATCCAGTCAGCGATGATACAACTCAAGCAGATTTCAGATAAAAATCATAATCATATAATTATTCACATAAAATTTATTTAAATAAGTCAACGCAGCTGCACATCTCTTTCTCTCCACTTCTCTGCCAGCATATTGGATTACTATCTTTCGTTAGACACCGTCGCCGGGGTTTCAAAAGCAAACCCATGGGGATAGGGGCAGCTGTCGTGC
>NW_016908908.1:450869-460604 GCF_001483705.2 Eufriesea mexicana
CCCCTTGCTCCACGCTGTTCCAGCCCTACACTTTTCTCTTTCTTTCATCCCACGATCGTTATTGATTTTCCTTCTCTTCTCTTAAATTCTCTTGAACGCTGTCAAGAATAATCAATGGCGAGGGAACCGAAGGAGGAAAAGCCACGAGAAAAGGAACGGGAAAAGCTGGATTCGGGTTCGAGATCTATGGGGCTATATTTTAACCCCGGAACCTTAAGCCATTTACGATAAATTTCGATTTTCTTTTTTCCCTATCTTCAACGAGTTTCGTTCATCGTGATTAACAAACTGATATTTCTCCAATTTTTTTTCATGAAAATATGGTTGGCAAATTGATATTTTAATTTATTAATAATAATAATAATTCGTAGTTTAAATTATTAATAATAATAAATAAAAAATTTTGATTTTCTTTTTTCCGTATCTTCAACGAGTTTCGTTCATCGTCATTAACAAATAGATATTTTTCGTATTTCTTCTTTTATGAAAATAAGGTTGGGAGATCGATAGGTTTAATTTATTAATGATAATAAATTCGTAATAATTATTTACGAAAAATTGTGCATAGAAAATGTGACCTGAGATTCACATTTATCTTCAATTTCAAAAATCGTTAAAATTTAATTTTGACACGAGAACCACCGATTTGTAGGGTGTACTTGAATTAATATGTATAGATGATGATAATTAAAGTGATACAGTGAAGATAAAAATATATATATTTAATTAGAGCCCTATTTGAACGAAAATCAATATTTACAATATTGAAAAATGAAGCTGCATATTTTCAATAATTGCAAGAATGAATAGTTTGAAATTCTTGTAAATTAAAAATATATTCTTAATTTAAAAATAATTGTAACTAATTGTAAAAATGAGAAAAACATTATAATATACGAGGTTAATAAATAACAAATAATATTCGTATTTTATAAAAATATACAAATAAAATATAAAATTGTTTATTATTGGTATCCATTATAAAAATTATAATCCAGGAAAAATATAATTGTTCTTTCTTATTTTCTTATGATAAATTGAGTTTTTAATTGTACGAAGCTTTATTTAAATTCGAAAAAGAATTTTGGTTAGGTACTGCAGTCAAGGTAGGTTGTTCGAATTCTAAGCAGATGTTATAACAAAGATCAGTGGCCCCCCTTTCTACCTTTTATTCTTTTTCTCTTAGCTACCCTCGATCTCTCTTGAATCCTCTGCTTACCACATCAAGAATAATCTACAGTCCACGAAAAAAGCTGTTTGAAAAGATCTACGCTTTATGCATTAAAATTTCTATTCTTTTTCTTTTCTTCATAAATTATAAACTTTTTTAAAATAATATTTATAAAAACAATCGATTTCGAACTTTTTATTTTTATAATTATGCAAAACATACTACTGCCTTTAGTAAAAATAAAATATGAATTTTTATTGAAATAAAAATTATTATATAGAATACTTAAATTATTATTATCTATATAGTAGTATACTTAGGTTACCATACCTAGGTTGGTTAGTTCTATTTCCATTAGAGGTTGGTAATTCCAATGCTAAATTAATCAGTATAAATAAAAAGTTATGAGAATTTCATTATTTATTATTTCAACTCAAAAATTTTAAAAATCTTTCTTTTACAGTTGCACGTGTAATAAATTTTCTCTTACCAAAACAGGACCATAACAACGAGTATAGTACAATAATTTTTTATTTGGA
The DNA here is from genome assembly GCF_001483705.2 of Eufriesea mexicana. NCBI lineage: Eukaryota > Metazoa > Arthropoda > Insecta > Hymenoptera > Apidae > Eufriesea > Eufriesea mexicana. Next base: position 452,580 of record NW_016908908.1, read on the forward strand.
ATTACTATATCGTGTTAAATTAATCTTGACCTCATCAGTATAAATAAAAATTTATGAGAATTTTATTTATTATTTCAACTTCAAAATTTTTTAAATTTTTCTTTTACAGTTACACGTGTAATAAATTTTCCTTTACCAAAACAGAATCATAATAACGAGTATAGTATAATAATCTTTTATTTGGAATTACTATATCGTGTTAAATTAATCTTGACCTCATCAGTATAAATAAAAATTTATGAGAATTTTATTTATTTCAACTTCAAAATTTTTTAAATTTTTCTTTCACAGTTACAGGTGTAATAAATTTTCTTTTACCAAAACAGGACCATAACAGCGAGTATAGTATAATAATTTTTTATTCAGAATTACTATATCGTGGTACACGTTCTTTCCCAAAATATAAATTCTAAAATTCTACAACGTTTACCTGATTTATTTTTATTTCCTGTCGAATTTCGTACTCTCGCAATTCCCTGCCAAAATTCGAATCAAACAGAATTCAGCAAACAAGAATCCGAGAAAAAGAAGTCTGAAGGCAAAGTCGTTGCGAGACGTTGCATAAATATTAGTTGCAGTAAGATGGCGCGGAGGAATCTTTGCCAAAGGATGTTTGCAGAAGTGTGCACTGAATTTATACGCGTTACTTTTGCGTCGAGTTATCCTGACGTTGCAGTTAATGCTATCTGTTCACAGAAGGGTTAAAGGGTTTCAGCAGTAACATACGCGATCTCTCGCTTGTTACTACGCGAGATAAAATCCTCGGAGATTAGAGTAGGGACTCAATTCGTATCTCCGCCGGAAGTTGTCGACCCTTGGGCCAGCCAGTGTCTCTCGTCGAGACCTTTTTCTCACTTTTACCATTGCCTCGGTTGCATAATTCTGATATTCTCGATTACCTTCTTCGAGGAATTACGAAATAGCTAAATAGCTAAAGAAATATATAGTAACCTTGAAATTTAAAGAAATATCGTTTGATTTGCATAATAATATTTTGAACTTTCCGTCTAAACGATTAAATATGCTTTAGAAATAATATATCTTGAAATTAAAATAAAATATTTAACATTTTTCATTTTTCATGTGAATAATTGAAATATATTTTAGCTATAATATATCTTTGAATAGAAAGAAGTATCATTTGATTCGCTTATTTATATTTTTAATTGTCCATTTAAGTGACTAAATATATTTTGGGAATAATATACCTTGAAATTTAAAAAAGAATATTTGATTTGTATATTAACCCTTTATACTCCATGATTTTCTGGCTAAAGATTTCTGATTACAACAGTTCAAAGATTTTCTGTTACAAAGCTGACGATATTTTTCTGAACAGTGAATAAGAGAATTCGTATGATAATTAACACGTAGAATTATTTGATTTCGATACCTCGCACACCGTTACATTATCTGAAATTTGACATATTAATGAATATCGAGCTTCGAAATTTTATCAAATGGCGACTGAAGGCAGTCTCTCGAGCGCAGAGGGTTAACATTTTTAATTTTCCATTTGAATGATAAAACATATTTTAACTATATCTTTGAATGGAAAAAAGAATCATTTGATTTGGATAGTAATATTTTTAACTGTCCATCTAAATGACCGAATGTATTTTGGGAATAACATACCTTGAAATTAAGAAAACAAATATTTGATTTGCATATTAATATCTTTAATTTTCCATTTGAATGATAAAACATATTTTAACTATATCTTTGAATGGAAAAAAGAATCATTTGATTTGGATAGTATTTTCAATTGTCCATCTAAATGACCGAATGTATTTTGGGAATAACATACCTTGAAATTAAGAAAACAAATATTTGATTTGCATATTAATATTTTTAATTTTCCATTTGAATGATAAAATATATTTTAACTATATCTTTGAATGGAAAAAAGAATCATTTGATTTGGATAGTAATATTTTCAATTGTCCATCTAAATGACCGAATGTATATTGGAAATAATATATCTTGAAATTAAGAAAAAGTATACTTGATTTGTATATTAACATTTTTAATTTTCCATCTGATTGACTAAATACATTTTAGTTATAACATATCTTGAAATAGGAAAAAGGTATTATTTGATTTACATATTACTATTTTTAATTTTCCATACGAATAACTAAATATATTTCAAGACTAGTATAATTTGAAATAAAAAAAGCATAATTGATTCACATATTGATTAATATTAAAAATAATATATGTGCATTAAAAATTTTACAGTAAGATAAAATTTTATAATTCAGTCAAATTTGCTATTTTGGTAAATTTTTGAACTTTTCCAGGGAACAAAAATTCATGTGGAAACTGAAAGATAAATTTTGCTATACTACGTATTTCATTTCTACTGCAGCGGTAAAATTGATTCTGGTCAAAAGAAAAATGTATGAATCAAGCAGCCGGATATTCGAGCATTATCAACTGTGCAATCCATATATCATATTTAGAGAATAAAAATAAAAAGATGAAGGTGGTTCACTCGGCGGGGGCGAAGATGGTGAATGAATAATAAAAAGCCGGAAGGATAGACACGACTGTGTCGTTAGTCTCAATTAAAGAGGTGAGGGTGACGCAGGTGATACTGGAAGGAGAAAGGTCGTGGTTGACCGACGAGGACGAGGAGAATACCTGGGGTTGGCCGGAAAAGACACAACTGATGCGAATCGAAAGCCACGTGGAGCTCACGTGTGCATCTATCCTGCGCATCCCCCTCTCCCCACTCCTTTGAAAACTTTTGACTTATTTATAATAATTTTCTTCGTGTTTCTATTTTCCTAATTTCTTTATTATTTTTTTTCTTTCCTTTCTTTTATTTAAATATTGTAATATTATATTATTTTTTTATATTATGTTCTCTTTATATTGATGTTGATAAAATATACGGCGAAAATATAAATTATTAAAATGTGATATATCTTTTAATCTGTAAATATCTAATAACTATATTGTGATAAAATAAATGTGATATACATATAATATACATTTCTAAAAAATTATGTTTATTATGTTGATGTTAACAAAATATATGAAGAAAATATAAATTATTAAAATGTGATATATCTTCTAATCTGTAAGTATCTAATAACTATATCGTGATAAAATAAATGTGTCATACATATAATATATATACTTTATATTGATGTTGATAAAATATATGGAGAAAATATAAATTATTAAAATTTGATATATGTTTAGTATGTAGGTATCAATGATTGGACTGATTATGATAAAGTAAACGTATTATATATTTATATATTTTTCTTATGCTATATATTTGTTTATTTATCGAAATTGTTTTTCAAATTTAATATTCTTATGTATTTATGGGAGTATTTTTATTATACAAATTAATACGAAATTGCTACTCCATAGTGTCATAAATCTTAATAGTGATTTGGTTTTTAAAGAAGTCAGAATTTCCATACATTTGAATAAGTAGAATTTTACCAAATTGTTTCTCGTATCTGATATGCACAACAATGTATCTGAAGGTGGTGTACACGAATAATGATGTTTTCACACATACTAATAAGTAGAAAGAAATTCAAAACGTTGTAAGAGGAATGTTAGGAATAAATTAAAAGATAGATACTTTATCAATGAATTGTCACTTATTATAATATATTATGTTGTGTAAAATGAATATCATTGAACAATTTTTTGTTATTACATTATTATCTTGTTTAAATTTTTTTTAATAAGAAAAATTTAATTTCTATTTTTATTATTATATAAAAATTTACGTTACTATTTTTTTTAACAAGAAGAATTGAATTCTTATTTGAATTTTTGCTAATATATCATTATTGTCTCCTTACAATCTAGTTTAAATAAATTAATTTTAATTTTTACATTCATAGTTTTATATTTTGTATATTATCTTGTTAAAATTTGTATATTTTTTTATTAATACTAATATATAATTAAATCTCTGTTCTTACATATATAATCAAAGATTCAATAAATTGTTAATTTTCTTTTCAAAAATATAAATTTAAATATATATTCTGTCTTTAATTTTCCATACTAAATATAAATTAACAACAAACACATCCTACCAATTACACCGGAATTGTTAAAATGCAGCCTTAAAAATCCATTATTTGGTATAATTAATAATTTTTATCCTTTAAGTAAATTAAAATATTTTTCTAATCTATTATTATAATTTAACACTATAGTAAAGATATTATCAACAGCAATCATAATGAAATCATAATAAATCGAAGCAATATAATATTTACAAAAAATAATTATTTATTTAAGAAGAAATATTTTTTAATAATATATAGCGTGCCTAAACTATCATTTAAATAGAAATCGTCAGAAAATTGATAAAATCGTGTACAGAGAATGTAGCACGATTAAAGGAACGTATTACGCGAATAATACTGCGTGTAACGCGAACAAAGACCCATAACACAATGGAAAAAATTTGTTCGCATGGAGACAAACGAGAAACGACTGTACGTGACAATATAATTCGACACAAAGGATGAAATATAGCACGCCATTACATTCTGTTGCATTAGGGCAGATGGAAACTTTTATGTGAACTATAGAACACAATAGAATATTTAATAAACGTAAAATACTTAAATATTTTACAAACTAACGATATTATTTTACATTTCGATACTCAAAGTAACATAATATTTATAATATTTTAATTTCATTGTACAGTTAATATATACATTAATTTAAAAAATTCTTTTAATTTTGAAAGATATTGTTATTTTAAAGTAATTTATATTTGTACTTCTTTTCCATCGAATTCTTTTGTATTTGAAATATCTTAACTAGCATGACCAGTGGGTCTTCCTAATTACTTTCCAAACCATTTTCCCACTGCTAGGATCTCGTATTTCGGGTTTTTCCCCATTTTAAACAACCATCTAAGCAGTATACCCTATAAACACATCTGTTAGATTTTCTCTGAATTGAGTTGTAGACAGAATTTTAAAATTATCGAACATTATACAGTAAGAAAGGAAAAACGTTAAAATTTTTTTTTTAATTAATTAATTTAAAAAATTGTATGGAATACCTAATATATAGTCAGTATAATATTACAGATAATTCAATGTATCATTATACGAGTAATAATAATTTTTATTATTTAACGTGTCACACAATTTATTTAGAAAGCCTTTATTTTAATTTTAATTTATTAAATTATAATCTAGTTTCAATTATTATTTAACTAGAACTGCAGGCTTCAATATTATAATATTTATTATACTATAATAAAATATTATAATTTAACCAGAACTACAGGCTTCAATATTATAATATTTAATACACTATAATAAAATTATAATTTAATATTTAATGTACTATATTAAAATTTAACTTTAACTATAATTTACTTTCAAAATTTTAATATCCGATTTTGTGCAATAATTTACGTTTTAAAAATCATAAAGAATTAATAATACAAATTTCATTTATCATTATAAACCCCAGATTCATATATCAAATAATAAATGCTGTTATAAAATAAATATTAGAAAATGTGATAATACCAAAACATATTTTCTATTTTGCATTTGTGCGTTATATTTGATATTTTGTAATAAAATACTGCCACGACGAAAAAATATAATAAATACAAATATTATAACGATGCTCTTCCTGTCGCAAAAAATCTCGAAGCATTCTTAAAGACGATTCGATTTTTCATTTCCTCTTTTGCGGTTTCCGCAGCTATGCAGCTCTCCTGCTTTTTTGAAACGTTGAAGTGTAACGATGGACATCCTCCCTCCGCCATCTTTAACCGATGCAGGCCAACGTTTTAGCCTGCCAGATGTTCTGCAATATTTTATGTGGCACCTTGTACCAGTACTGTAGTAAGAAATGAGTTTTCGAACACCTCACGCTCGAAATTCAATTTTATTAATAAATATTTCATTTCAACCACTCAATAAATATTACCACATAACCTCAATTTCCGCATCGTTCGAAATGTATCGATGAAAGGTAAAACTAATACTAAAATTTAGTTTAATACTAAAATTATTGAACTAGATAAGGTGACTGGTTTCAGAATTTTTGCTTTGCAATTATTGGAAGCATGCAATTTTGCTTTTGACAAAATTAATATTGGTTTTTGTTAAAATAGAAAGATAATTGTACACTTTTCATTTCGCTAAAATTCGAATAATAATTTTCCTAACTATTTCATAATAATTATTAAAATAATTTCCACTTTAATTTTCTCTTAATTATCTTTACTAATCTAAATATATTGTCTTTAGGTACATAATGATCAAATTGACTAGTTTCAGAATTTTTATTTTGCAGTTGTCAAAAACAGCCACTGCAAAATGAATGTAAAATGAATGTTAACTTTTCTAAAAATAAAAAAATAATATATAACTATCTACTTTAATCATACTACCTCAATTATCATACTATATTTATATATTACTATATTACTATACTTAGACATCCGATAAATTATCTAAAATAAATGTTAACTTTTCTAAAAATAGAAAAATAATATATAATTATTTACTTTAATCATACCACCTTAATTATCGTACTATATTTATAAATTACTATATTACTATACATAAACACCCGATAAATTATCTAAGCACTATCCAATAAAGATATCACCATATATTAATTACATATTAATTTTCATTTAAACAAAATCAATTATATACACCTATCTATTTTCTCACTATACCACCCTAATTAATATACCCCGTGTGAAGTATATTTAGCTACACGTTAGAAGTCGATGGTTCGAATGTTAATAAAATTGTCTGCAGGCTATAAATAGCACGAAGAAATAAAATTCAGTTCGAACATGGTTGTCATTTATTTCTAGAGGTTTCCAAAGGACTAGGCGCTTGCGCATTTAAGTATTCCAGTGGTCACGAGTGCTACGCAGACCTTCTAGAGTTTACTACCTGCATATTCGTGCAGATTAAGGAAATAAGAAAGGAAGCTCTTTTCACGTACGTGCACCCCCATACACCTCTACACGCTTCAAAAACCAAGAATACCTTTGAATTGTTATGGGACGTGTCCAGTACAATTGGTAATTGCGTTTAGCCGGTGGAACCTACGCTTGCGAGGATACTGTGGTTAAACACAGCGAACTATAACGAAGAAGCTAGTACGTTAAACGTCGATTCAACTATAGCAGATATCACGTCTGGGAAATTAATTTTCTTCACTGTCAGACAAATTGTTCTTTAACATACCGCGTGCATATTATTGGACGTTTATAAAAGAGATAGAGAGCTTGAATTCCTCGAGCAAATGGTTATGTTACAAGGCTAAAGCTTCACTGACTAATGCGAGTTGCTTACTTAAACGTCTGTAGAATTACGATTTATCACCGGCAGGTGCGCCTTGTCAGATTTTTTTCTGCCTGATTACGCTGCAGACACCGAGACATCTGTCGCCTCGATATAAGAATTGCTGCAAGTACATTTATAAACCGTCTACACTTTCAATCATTTCGCTAACAACCCTGTTAAAACCTACTCTTTGTACCGTCCACGTTCCTTCGCTCTGCCTTTTAGCGCTACTAGCGTACTTTCCTAATTTCAAATGGCAGGCACATGTGGGTACTGAATTCTTAATCGAGCAAAACGACATTGTAAGATACGAATAAATTTCAGAAAGATCAAATTCGAATTGAATGTTAAGCTTGGATAATTATTTTTAACTAGCTTATTGAAATACATAACACGAAGAATATTCGATTGATACACATAGTTCGAAATAATTTAATTATTTTAATAATTATTATGAAATAATTATGGATATTATAATTTTATATTTGTGGTTTTTTAAATATCAATTTCTTTGCATTTTTTATCACGGTTTATTGGATATTTTAATCATTTAATATAGTTAAATTATGGTTAAAAAATTAGGGAATTTTCGTCCGATTTTTGTAAATCAGAAAATTTGGAATATTTTGCAAATAACTCGGTTATAATAATAATTTATTATTATTTATTTATTTAATATACTATCATACTA
>NW_016908908.1:460848-463563 GCF_001483705.2 Eufriesea mexicana
CATATTAATTTTCATTTAAACAAAATCAATTATATACACCTATCTATTTTCTCACTATACCACCCTAATTAATATACCCCGTGTGAAGTATATTTAGCTACACGTTAGAAGTCGATGGTTCGAATGTTAATAAAATTGTCTGCAGGCTATAAATAGCACGAAGAAATAAAATTCAGTTCGAACATGGTTGTCATTTATTTCTAGAGGTTTCCAAAGGACTAGGCGCTTGCGCATTTAAGTATTCCAGTGGTCACGAGTGCTACGCAGACCTTCTAGAGTTTACTACCTGCATATTCGTGCAGATTAAGGAAATAAGAAAGGAAGCTCTTTTCACGTACGTGCACCCCCATACACCTCTACACGCTTCAAAAACCAAGAATACCTTTGAATTGTTATGGGACGTGTCCAGTACAATTGGTAATTGCGTTTAGCCGGTGGAACCTACGCTTGCGAGGATACTGTGGTTAAACACAGCGAACTATAACGAAGAAGCTAGTACGTTAAACGTCGATTCAACTATAGCAGATATCACGTCTGGGAAATTAATTTTCTTCACTGTCAGACAAATTGTTCTTTAACATACCGCGTGCATATTATTGGACGTTTATAAAAGAGATAGAGAGCTTGAATTCCTCGAGCAAATGGTTATGTTACAAGGCTAAAGCTTCACTGACTAATGCGAGTTGCTTACTTAAACGTCTGTAGAATTACGATTTATCACCGGCAGGTGCGCCTTGTCAGATTTTTTTCTGCCTGATTACGCTGCAGACACCGAGACATCTGTCGCCTCGATATAAGAATTGCTGCAAGTACATTTATAAACCGTCTACACTTTCAATCATTTCGCTAACAACCCTGTTAAAACCTACTCTTTGTACCGTCCACGTTCCTTCGCTCTGCCTTTTAGCGCTACTAGCGTACTTTCCTAATTTCAAATGGCAGGCACATGTGGGTACTGAATTCTTAATCGAGCAAAACGACATTGTAAGATACGAATAAATTTCAGAAAGATCAAATTCGAATTGAATGTTAAGCTTGGATAATTATTTTTAACTAGCTTATTGAAATACATAACACGAAGAATATTCGATTGATACACATAGTTCGAAATAATTTAATTATTTTAATAATTATTATGAAATAATTATGGATATTATAATTTTATATTTGTGGTTTTTTAAATATCAATTTCTTTGCATTTTTTATCACGGTTTATTGGATATTTTAATCATTTAATATAGTTAAATTATGGTTAAAAAATTAGGGAATTTTCGTCCGATTTTTGTAAATCAGAAAATTTGGAATATTTTGCAAATAACTCGGTTATAATAATAATTTATTATTATTTATTTATTTAATATACTATCATACTACTATATTTATAATATTTATATACTATTTATATTATATTATAGAAAATTTGGAATATTTTGTAAATAATTCGGTTCCTAAGAGGTTAATAATAATTTATTATTATTTATTTATTTAATATACTATCATACTATTATACTTATACTATTTATATTATGTTATATTATACTATTTATTATACTAGTATACTAATATACTACTTATTTAATATAACAATATTGCAAATGAATTTTAATTACTTTTGTTATTACCTTATAAATGTACAGGATATATATTTATATACGTTGTTTCATGTATTGAAAATAATTAAACTAGGAATAAACTTCAGAGGAAAAAACTAATTTAGTTAAAGAAGTTAATTATTTGCAAATTAAAGAAATTTCGTGTTAATTTTTTGAGAGTCTAGAAAGAATATATTTACATTTATCTCTAATAAATATTCGGCTAAAAATAAAATTTGTTAAAAAATAGCAACGAAAATATTGATTGCAAAATAAAAATACGCGATTTAAAAATTAAATCACGTTTAAAAATATTCAAAATAGCCAAAAAATAAAGGAAAAAAGTGAATGAAAATTTTAGAATCGCGATAGAAATAAAAAATAAAAATTTCTAGTTTAAAAGAACGATTTTTTGCAGCTGCGAAAGTGGTTAATATCAAATATTTTTTAAACTCGCGGCATCTTTATAAATTTCCTGCCGCACGAGTTTACGGCAGTGAACCGAAAGCAATCAACTGCAGGTGCCTCCCCATGCAATTTACTGCGTTTATCGAGGTCCAGACGTGTTCTTTTTTTCCGAAATTTGTTCTCGGAAACCCGAAACCAAAAGAGAGGTCGGTGCCCTATAATTGCTGATTGCGCCGAATTGCAACTCGCAGACGTGAAACTGATAAAACGTTATTTCGCCGTCGGCATTGATTTAACGTTAACTACCTTCCTCGTTGTATTACAAACGACCGGTTCTTTGTTCGTAAAAGATGCCAACACGAAAATTCCAATTTAAAATTCCAATTTGCCAAATACACACGGGACCAGTTCCCACAATTTTTAACCTCCGAGACCGAAACGCCAAGTCCCATACAACCGTATACTATTTCAAAGCGACTTACTTTAATTACGAGAAAAAACACTGGCATGGAGGGGCGAAAAGGTAAGAATAAGAAAAGAGCGAAGAAAGGACGGCGGTAGGTAGAAACGTTTCTTGAAATTTTCGGGAACGGGTTACAGCGCGAGTTCCTTTAACGGAAATCCGTATTGAAAAGGAGTAAAGGGGGTAGGTTCGAAACAAGCGTGCAGTCGATGGCTCCCCACGCGATTTAATGCGTTTATCGAGGTATCGAGG
>NW_016908908.1:463573-506746 GCF_001483705.2 Eufriesea mexicana
CGGCTCTTGCTCCGGGAATCGTGGGACCAGAGCTCGCCGCTGCGCCGCTCGTTACACGCATACCAGCAGCAGCCCTGTGCGCATCCCTGTGCGCAGCCCTGCATCACCCCTTAACGCTCTGAGCTCAATCCTGCGTACGTGTACGCCACGCGAACATCGAGAAACCCGCTCGAAAGAACAGAGACCGAGATCACAATGCCGATAGCGATCGATCTTTCGACCATGCGACTGGCGACCACGAGCATTCAATGCATGCCTTTTTTTATTCGCCTTTTAATTGGGAGATTTTGCGAAATCCAAACCTCGATAATTTGACGTTTTACAATTCTCTGCGTCGGTTCATCGTTAACGCCACGGGTTTCAGGTTATGGGAATAACGCGACGTTTCTGTTGCTTCGTGCATTCGTTTAATACCGTCTTCTCGCTCCGTCGTTAATTCCTTTAGTAGTTTTGTAGGTTATGTAACGAGTTTCGGCAATTTTGATTGCGAGTTCTATAGGTGTGGGAGATATTTTAATTATAGGAGTGTCGTAGATGTTTGAATAGAATATTTTACTCGAGTTTCTTCTTACGAAGACGCGTACTTTTGAAATTGAAATAAGGAACTGCAATTTTATACACCACGCGTTTCAGGTTATGGGAACAACGCGACGTTTCTATTGCTCCGTGCATTTGTTAAGTGCTCCGTGGTTAATTCCTTTAGTATTTTTGTAGGTTATGTAACTAGTTTCGGCAATTTTCGTTTCCAGTCCTATAAGTATAACAGATATTAGTTGCAGGAGTATCGTAGATGTTTGGTTAGGACATTTTATTCGAGTTTCTTCTTACCAAGACACGTGTTTTTGAAATTGAAATAAGCGACTGGAATTTTATACGGTTATTTGCGAGGAACTTTTGTTTGATTTAATTAGCTGTTTAATTAATATCTTCTGTGAATATATATCTTCGGAATGCAGATTTGAAAACAAATTTTATTTTCTCGGTTGTTTACTTAAAAATGTACATGTCTTTCTAGAACCATATACTTACTATATTACATATTTATTCAATTTATACTATAAGGAAACTTATTAACCAAAAAGTAAATATTTTTTTCAAATATTGCAAATTTGAGATTTCAATTATCTCCTTATAACCATATACTTACATATCACGTAATAACATTTATTTTTGTTATTTTACAATAAATCAATAATTTATAATCCCTGTGATAATAAGAAATTGCGATAAAATTTATAACGTAAAATTAACTCACAATCAGTAATTTATACAAAACTACAAAAATAAAGTTCTTACAACAAGAAATAATAATAAAAAGCTATGCAGGAAACTCTTATTCTCGATATCAAATTTTCAAAAATTTATAAACTACTTTTTAGTCTTCAAAAATAAATAGTTGGAATATTTGCGCATGCTCTAGGCATGCTATGGATTTTGAAAGATTTACCCGTCATAGCTAAAGAGGATTACGTTATCGAATGGCGAATATACAGTGTAAACTGGGCCCGATATGTCCTCAAGGAATACCTTGCGGATTCCGCGAATCCCTTCTAACCGTTTAACGTAACTTATCCTTTTGGTAAACGATAGAAGTTTCATTGGGTTGCAGGAACGGTGCCGCGTGTCGGATGGTGCTTACGTCTCGCTTACAAATGTGCATCCTTCTTGAATTTCATGAATGCATAATTATTTCTTTGTATTACTTCTTCGTTACTAGCAACCAAGGAGACACGCAAATTTTTTACGAATTAATTTGTCTGAACTTTGTCCAATGTAATTTACATTACCGATGCGAATGAGGACCGAATCAAGGATCTTCCCCGAAATAAAATATATTTTAACCGTCTACGTAACTTTTGCGTATCTGCTCTTCGAATTTTAGCTTTTCTGTAAATACGTTCTAAGAATTTTTCTCATTTTAAGTCAGACCATATAATTCTTTAAATCCTTTTAAAGGGGATAATTCGAAATTTTATGAGAGCAGAATAAATTCGTAAAATTTATGTTTAGAGAAATATATTGATAATTATAAATATTTGTATATTTTGGAATTAACCCTTTGCACTCGGCGATTTTTTGGTTAAGGAAGAGTAGGAATTCAAAGATTTTCTGCTATAAAGCTGACGGTATTTTTTGAGCAGTAAATAAGAAACCGTATAATAATTAATATGGAATTATTTGATTTCGATATTTCGCACATCATTACATTATCCTAAATTTGACGTATTAATTAATATCGATCTTCGAAATTTTATCAAATGGAGACTGAAGAGTGCCTCTCGAGTGCAAAGTGTTAATAAATATCGATAATAATAATTATAGCATATAAAAATTTATACTACTACTATTTATTACTATTATTATTATTATTTACGACTATTGGTATCATTAGGTGCTGTTTATATTATTATTATTACTACTACTACTACTATTATCATAAAACAAGAAAAGTTGAAATTATTTATAAAAAATATACTACAACATCGTAAATATATATCTTATATATATTCCCTAAAATGAAAGATATAAGTCAGCTTATGGAAACGCAAAATTTTCCATAAGCATGATCCAATACAGATCATCTAATTTTGAAATTTTTCACTGAGGTGGTACAAATCAAAATATTTCCTTGCAAGATGAAATTAAATAATTATACTAAATCGTTACTAAATAAAAATTCCACGATTTTTCCATTGTAACCTCCCACCACCCGTTATAGTTTCCCGAAGCGAACAAAGTAAACATTACGTGGAATTTCATTCGAAGTTAATAGTTTTCGATACGAGCGTGATGGAATGGCTGATTAAACTGATTCGCATGATCGCGCGTCGACGACAAACATCAATTAACACGCGAGTTATGGCACGAGTGGTCGCGCAATTATGTTTCTAATTGAAACGAAACGTATATCCTGGGCTGGATTAAAACGGTCGTCCAAGGAATTTCTCATCAACCGCAAGCTGACGTGTCAATGTCCTACACGATCGGGATGAACTACGCGATTTCTCGCGTAAACGGTCTAACTGTGCGCGAAACTCATTCACCATTTCCATTTTGCTCGGTCTCGCATAAAAAGATCACTCTCGACCGTTACCAGGCCACTTTACGCTTCATGAAGCACCGAGAAACGAAGCATACACCTGGCCAGGTGCTCTGTACTACTGGGTCAATATGTGCACGTGATAATGCCGCTGCACCGTTGCACGCCAGCACAGGATTTCAGAAAAATAACCAACGGTTTCAACGAATTCCCGCAAACTTTCTCTCGCGTCTATATTCCTTTATCGTCCTTACCGATTTCGAGCTATCAATCCGATCGAAATTTGTAAAAAATAAGCGCCAGTAACGTATCATTGACTAATTTGTGACAGGAATTTTTCAGAATCCTAAATTGTACTAAATTCAAAATGTTAAATAAATAAATAATTTACAATTACATTATATATTAAATTATATAACAATATAAGAATTTGTAAGTATACTATAATTATAATGATTGTAAATTTATTTGTATCAAATTTCAGATTTATAATATTGTATTAACCAATCTACGATATTAGAAAATTTTGGATGTTATTTAACGTGTTTTCTTATGCCAGAAGATCAAAAATGGTGGGAAAGAGAATTTGAAAATATTTGAAAATGATATTTAGAATTAAATATGAAATATAATTTAAACAATATTTAAAAAGAAATATTTATTTAATAATTGGCATGGAGCCTGAAACGCTAAGCGTATTAAAAAAAACAAAAATACAGTGAATATTAAATTATATAATATAAGAATTTGTAATTGTGCTGTATGTTATAACATTAGTAAATTTATTGGTCTTTGTTTGTACCAAATTTCAGACTTATAATATTAGATTAATTAATTTTCGCTATTAGAGAAGTTTCAAAAGATCAAAAATAGCAGAAAAATGAATTTGAAAATATTTGAAAATGATATTTAGAATTAAATATGAAATATAATTTAAACAATATTTAAAAATGAATATTCATTTAATAACTGGCACGGAGGAGCCTGAAGCGCTAAGCGTATTAAAAAAGATAAAAAATTATTCAAAATTAATATATAATGTTCCTAATATTTAAATATTCTCAATAATCAAAACTGAATTGATCTATTTCACCAAAACTCATCATTCAATTTCCAAGTAGCGTTCTTCTACCTTGGGAAAAATTTTCGAGAAATAAAATTACCAGTTCGCTATATAAATATTCATCTCGAATTCTTGGTTATTTTATTGGGTAAAACAAAATATTTAGCAAGACAAATAACGTGTCGTGTATTGCAATTTAACGACATCGCGATTAATTTCGAACGATGAAGCGATGCAGAGAAGCAGACAAAATCCGGTAGGGTCGGTTATAAACCGTGTCACCGGTTAAACTTTCGAAGTGCCCACCGGAAAACGGACCTGGAAGGAAACTTTCTTGCGACAGGAAACTGGTCGCACCAACTGTCGGCTTATACGGCCACTCAACGGCCCTTCGCTAGCCGTTGGCTAATTATGGAACAATTCCTTCCTTCCCTTCTTTCTTCCTTCCTTCCTTCCTTTCCCTAGAACTGTCCTTCGTTCTCGCGCGACTTTAAGGAAACCATTATTTCGAGCTGCTGCATTGCTTACAAACCAGAACGCATCGAGCAAGCGAGCAATTATTTAATCGTGCGTTTCTGCAACCGAGTAACGTATCTTCGAGCGTTGGACAACGATGGCTCTTGTGTCGCGTGGAGTGGTGGGGATAGAACGAGAGCGAAAGTCTCGCGCGGAGGGTCTCTCTTTCCGCGGTATAGGTTTACACTGTGCAAAACTCTCACGATGTTCCAGTTATGAGGTAACGAATCCTTACGAAAAATAAGAGGAGAAAAGGGGATATTTTAGCCCCTCTGCGCTATAAAAGGATTGATGTCGATTTCTTACCGCGAGAAGAAATTTCTATGGCATCCTGCAAGGTTGCTTGAGGTTGAGGAAAACCAAAATAACCCAATGGGGCATAAAGTGTGGGTTGAAACAGTTTAATGACTTATCTGTCGACTCGACGTTTGTTGTTTCGTGTCATCCTTTAGTTCTCGAGATTCCAGAGCAGGATTTAACCCTTTCCACTCGTATGTCGCTATATAGTCGCCATCCTATATTTTATTATTATACGTATAATTTATTTTATTATTAATTTAATTTTTATTATATAGTTTCATATTATATTAATTTTAAATATATTTATATATATTGTAATATGTTCCCATAAAAATGTTTTCATTTTGATCGAATACGAAAAAAAATTCCGAGTTGATTAATAGCCTTTTCAAATATAAATAAGAGTGCAGAGGGTTAGGTGGCGCCAAGGTGCCCCCCGGTCGCCATTTATTAATATGTCAAATTTAAGATAATGTAAAGGGATCCGAGTTATCGAAATCAAATAATACTACGTGTTAATTATTATACTATTCCTTATTTACTGCTCAAAAAAATATTGTCAACTTTATAGCAGAAAATCTTTGGGCTCCTACTCTTCTTTAGCAAAAAAATTGTCAAGGGCAAATAAAAGGTTAAATTATTTTTAAACTGAATATATATATATCTTTTTATATACATTGGATATGATTTTTTGAAATTGGAAACAGTTACTTTTTGTGTGAAAATTTAAGAAAAAATTGGTGTAATAAATATTAAAGTAATTTCACAATTATGTAATTTTGTAGTTTATTAAATTACAAATTATTATTGCAAATTTAATAAAATAAGTTATTTAATAAATCTCATTTGAATACTTGTATTAATTTTGTTAGAGGAATGAAATAGTTAATAATCTAAATTTGGATACTCGTATAAAATATTAATTGCTTTCATTATTGCTATTTAAATTTATTTATTATATTCCAATTTTTAAATAAATCCCCATAATTTTAAGAGAACGATCAAATTTTATTCTCATGGGAAAATTCTAAAATTCAGGAATCGTTTTCTGCCAAATCGCCACAACAATTTCCATCAAATTTTGAGTAAATATTCCACTAATACTTCTAAACGAATTGAACGTATAATCCAAATCAAAATTTATCCGAATAAAAAATTCGAAGAGAACAAAAACTATAAAAAGAGAAA
The DNA here is from genome assembly GCF_001483705.2 of Eufriesea mexicana. NCBI lineage: Eukaryota > Metazoa > Arthropoda > Insecta > Hymenoptera > Apidae > Eufriesea > Eufriesea mexicana. The sequence goes on from NW_016908908.1 coordinate 469,681, forward strand.
CCTATCATATTTCTACAATGAAATCAATTTCTAAAATAAAAATTCACAAATTTCTAGTATATAGAATTAAAATTAGAATTAAATATACCAAATTATCAAAGAATTAGACAAATTTATATTTTCAGGTACAAAAGTAAAATGATGTTTCTTTTCTCCTTTATTCATTTTTAACTATGAATTTCCTCTCTATCTAAATAAGTATTCCTAACACGAGGGTATAAAATTAAATTCAGGAAAATTTATATTTTCAGATACATATAAGAATACTTCCATCTTCTAAACAAGTATTTCTAGCTAATACAAAACTAATACAAAATCTCAGAAATACAACAAAAATGTATAAAAAGAGCTTAAAAAAAATTTTTAAAAAAATGGAACAAAAGACACCTATATTAACCCTTCGTGTTGCGTGACAAAACTATTTTCCCTTAAAACTCTTAAATCATCTCTGGCGTGACACTTTATACAGTTAATAAAACAAATTAATGAGAAACTGTTTTACTTAAAAAATATTTTGAACAGCAAAAAATTCTTAAACACCAAAGAGATTTTGTTTGAAATATTTTTTCACGCAACAGAAAGTTTACGAGTAGTTTTAAATAGCATAATTAAATAATTCACCCTATATATATACGTCTGTTTTCATCATACGATTTTAAACGTTATTATCTGTATACAATTTTTAAACTGAATATATATATATCTTTTTATATACATTGGATATGATTTTTTGAAATTGGAAACAGTTACTTTTTGTGTGAAAATTTAAGAAAAAATTGGTGTAATAAATATTAAAGTAATTTCACAATTATGTAATTTTGTAGTTTATTAAATTACAAATTATTATTGCAAATTTAATAAAATAAGTTATTTAATAAATCTCATTTGAATACTTGTATTAATTTTGTTAGAGGAATGAAATAGTTAATAATCTAAATTTGGATACTCGTATAAAATATTAATTGCTTTCATTATTGCTATTTAAATTTATTTATTATATTCCAATTTTTAAATAAATCCCCATAATTTTAAGAGAACGATCAAATTTTATTCTCATGGGAAAATTCTAAAATTCAGGAATCGTTTTCTGCCAAATCGCCACAACAATTTCCATCAAATTTTGAGTAAATATTCCACTAATACTTCTAAACGAATTGAACGTATAATCCAAATCAAAATTTATCCGAATAAAAAATTCGAAGAGAACAAAAACTATAAAAAGAGAAACCTATCATATTTCTACAATGAAATCAATTTCTAAAATAAAAATTCACAAATTTCTAGTATATAGAATTAAAATTAGAATTAAATATACCAAATTATCAAAGAATTAGACAAATTTATATTTTCAGGTACAAAAGTAAAATGATGTTTCTTTTCTCCTTTATTCATTTTTAACTATGAATTTCCTCTCTATCTAAATAAGTATTCCTAACACGAGGGTATAAAATTAAATTCAGGAAAATTTATATTTTCAGATACATATAAGAATACTTCCATCTTCTAAACAAGTATTTCTAGCTAATACAAAACTAATACAAAATCTCAGAAATACAACAAAAATGTATAAAAAGAGCTTAAAAAAAATTTTTAAAAAAATGGAACAAAAGACACCTATATTAACCCTTCGTGTTGCGTGACAAAACTATTTTCCCTTAAAACTCTTAAATCATCTCTGGCGTGACACTTTATACAGTTAATAAAACAAATTAATGAGAAACTGTTTTACTTAAAAAATATTTTGAAATTAACCCTTTGCACTCGAGAGGTGATCTTCAGTCACCATTCCATAAAATTTAGAAGATCGATATTAATTAATATATATAACAATAATATAAAATAATGTGATATAATATAATAATATAAAATAATTCCTATGTCTCAACTTTAATAACGATGTTAATAACGATGATAATAATGGCGATGATAATACAACGTTAAGATGATAATAGTATTAATAGATCCTTGAAATTATGTTCGTCGTAGCAGGGGACAGTGAACCATGATTCGAAGGTTGCCATGATCTTGACTGACCAGAGATTCATAAAGAAAAAGCCCATTTGCATATAGTCATGGATAGTCCTAATTGTATCGCGAGGTCCCGTATTCATTTACAATAGAGCCATTTACATACCGCTTTCAGCCACGTTAGGAAAGTAAATGGAATAGAAAATACGATGAACAAATATCTGACGGGTGACCTTGAGTTAATAGGAATAAAATCTTATGTAAGAACGTGGATGGTACGTAGAAGGTACGCGTATAGTGCCAATCAGGTCGAGTTACGACAATCGGGGCAAAGCTGTTTATATTCTATCGCGATATCGACTCTTTCAAGTGTCTATGGCTTACAATGTCTTTTCTTTCCATCGAAGAAAATATTCCATGAATTTATTTCTACCAAGTTTATCCTTTATTCGTTATTTCGTGATAATGGACTCGATTAACGTTTATCAATCGTACCCGTTTATAATATTTATATTGGGATTATGGATTTATAATCGTAAAATAACTACGATATATATAACAATAATTTAAAATAATGTAATAATATTGTATAATAATATAAAACAATGTTAACCATTTGCACTATGAGGTCACCACTGGCGTAACAAAATTATTTTTCCCTAAAACTCTTAAGTCACCATATATATAATAATAATATAAAATAATATAATAATAATATATAATAACATGAAATAATATTAACCCTTTGCACTATGGCGTGACACTTCGTACAGTTAATAAAACAAATTAGTGAGAAGCAGTTTTATTTAAAACATATTTTCAAATTAAGTGTAAGTACACAAAAGTCTTGCATTATACACTTCTCAGCACAATAATATTAGTGTTCCTTATAAAATGTTCAAACGAAATTGCATTGAATTGTCTCGAAGTCACTCGTGAGAAATTTTCAACAAGGCACGAAACGTTGGGGAAAACCCTCAAAACATTAGACCACGAAAATCGACTAGATGGTAAATTACACATACTAATGGCAAGTCCTCAAGGCAAACATAATGACTGTCTATTATGTTCAAATCGAAAAATAAAAAATAAAAGGTGGAACAGCAGTCTACTTTTCAGAAACTTGCAACAGGAAGCCATCTTTAAATGTAGAAGACTGTCTTAAAAAGTATCATATTTTAAAAAACTATAAATAACAATGAACTAAATATTCGTATTTTAATATCACACATTCTGTATTAACAATCGTTTTGTTAATAAAACATTCAACTTTAAATTACTGCAAGCAATTACTTCGTACTTAACACGTGATATCGAAACCAGAAAAATTAAATCCGAGTTGACTAAAAACAAACTATGAAATCAATTATAGTGCAAAGGGTTAATAAAAATATCAAGAAGTCAAGCAATAACACCGAGTAGAGAATTTTCAAATAAAAATTTGAAAATAGTCGTTCAGACAGTTAGTACACAGGTTTACTGTCAATCATGTGGATTTATCTGACGTTCACAAGCAAATCCTCAAGAAGTGAAGCGACAGCACCGAGTAGCGAATTTTCAAACAAAAATTTGAAAATGGTTGTTCAGATACTAGTACACAGGTTTACTGTCATCCACGTGGATTTATCTGACGTCCACAAGCAAATCCTCAAGAAGTGAAGCGACAGCACCGAGTAGCGAATTTTCAAACAAAAATTTGAAAATGGTTGTTCAGATACTAGTACACAGGTTTACTGTCACCCACGTGGATTTATCCGACGTGCAAGCAAATGCTCCTAGCAGGAGGGTAGGAAAATGCACCGTCTAGATACCGTGTGGCGAATATAGACATCTTGCCCGTCATCGACAATAGCGTAGAACCGTGGTGAGAGAGAAATTTCCAAGGGAGCAAAAGTAAATTTTTTTGGCGAAGGATTTTCGTGGAACGGTCTCGGTTAACCACGGGTGGTTTGGCGTGTCGCATCCCGATGTAACCCTCGTAAAAGACAAAGAAAAGAGCAGCCCGGCTCTTTGTTTTAGCATCGAATACTGTAATATATTCGCATTGTTCTCTGCGGCCGGTTTTTGCTCGAAGGCTAGCGGCGGCTTGCCCTCCAAAGGCAAAGATTCGTTGCGTCTCTGATGCAGAAGGAAAAGAGCCTCTCCCCGTGATATATCGACCGACCGACTCACTTTATTGGGGGGAACATTAAACGACCTCGTGTATATTCGCATGAAAATGTTAACACGCGCTACCCCCAAGAAAGCGCGAATTATATTTATATGCCGGCTACGGGGGCTACAGCCAGGCCGCTTAGAAGGGGCCGCGGTAGCGCCAGTTTCTTGTCAATTATGCAAAATCGATTAGGCTCGAATAGATTAATATATAACGTCTCACTCCTGCGGATTATCTCTGTATATCTGGATATTTTACTTGTCGAATGCGGCACTTGTTCACCTGCTCGGAAGGTTCGTACCGATTTCTCGTAGGTGGCGTTGCAAACACGTTGCGACAAATGAAAGGAGACGCGTGTGGCGTTCCGGCATAGACTATGAGTCATCCTTTCACGTCTTTTAGGAAAAGTTGCAATTCCACGATTTCTTCTTCTTTTTTCTTTTTTTTTTTCTTTTTTTTGAAAATTGTAATGATTGAAGGTAGGAAATATAATAGGTAATTGACGTCCAGCTAGTTCTTCCATTTTTCTAATTATCGCTTATTTTTATTATTGCCGAATTTCTTTACTGAAAATTCAACAGGGAAATTTTAAGGCATTAGAAATTTTTATACTTAGAAAATTTTTATAGTTTGATGTTATTTCAAAGAATTTAGTATTAGATAATTCGATATTATACGAAGCAACGAAGTTTTTTAAATATTTTCAAGATTGTGTATGTCTCGTGTAATGAAGAAATAATTATATTAAAATATAGGACTTTTTAATTTCCAATATAAAATATTGGTATGGATTTTCTCTTCCGCCAATAAAATGTTACGTATCTTGTAACGACTGAATATTAAAATATTCGTGTTTAAAGTGAATAAATAAAATGAGATAATAAAATACTTCATAATACCATGAAATATGAATAATTCTATGTATCAGTACTTGAATAACTTGACTATTACAAATTCTTTAAAACAATAGTGACTGTATTGATTTTAAAATAAATAAATTGGAAAAGAAAGTAATAATTTGACTGATAATTTGAAATTCAAGTAATTTTAAATAAATATAAGAATATTTCAAAATGGTACATATTAAAATATTATATATGACCAAATCTCCCAATTACACTTCAAAAATTAAAAAATTACTAGATTATATAAAACACACTATTTATAAAAAATTATTTGAAGAATAACTAAGAGTAAATTATACCTGACAGAAATTCTGAAAATAATATTTGGCTAATCATTTAAAATTCAAGTAATTTTAAATGCACAAAAATATTTCAAAATGGTATATATTAAAATATTAAATAAGACATTATCCCCCACCTACACTTCAAAAATTAAAAAATTACTAGATTAAATGAAATACATTATTTATAAACTATTACTTGAAGAATAACTAAGAGTAAATTGTACCTCACAGAAATTCTGAAAATAAAATATTTTGATTAATAATTAAAAATTCAAGTATTTTTAAATACACGAGTATATTCCAAAATGGCATATATTAACCATTTGCGTTCGACGATTTTTTGGCTAAAGAAAGGTACAAGCTGAAAAATTTTCTGCCATAAGACAGACGATATTTTTTGAACAGTAAATAAGAAATCGTATAATAATTAACACGTAGAATTATTTAATTTCGATATCTCGCACACTGTTACGTTATTTTAAATTTAATATATTAATTAATATCGAGTTTCAAAATTTTATCAAATGGTGATTGAAGAGCACCTCTGGAGTGCAAAGGGTTAAAATATTATATAAAACAATATCCCCACCTACACTTCAAAAATTTAAAAATGACTAAATTGAATAAAACACGCTATTTATAAAATATTACTTGAAAAATAACTAAATTTATAGCGTAAAGTTTCTCCTTTTACTCGTTAAATCAGAGACACGTTGTTAGCTTGTTTAAATTTAAGGTAAAAATTGCAACGAAACGAGAGAAACAATACGCGTGACGTACATTTAAATACTCGTCACGATCTGAAGAAGAAAAGGGATATTCGACACCGACAAAATTTACCAATTAACGTTTCAGTCACGATACGGTTTAGCAAGATTGTAGCAGATTAATTCGCGGAATGCAACGCTAATTCGTTTGATAAAGGGACTGATGATTACTTTGTTATCGCGGTGCGTGCAACAAAAGGCCTTGAAGTGCCGCATGCCATGCCCGAGAGCTTTTGTTACTCGCGCCGCGATAACAAAGCGACCGCCTACTCTCCCTAATCTACTGCTATCGCGATTTAACGCGAGAAGAAATGCACACCGACGAAAGCTGAAGGTGCAAATGGCAGGTAGTTGGCGTACTCCCAGGTACGAGCAGACACGTTACCATTAATGTGTTCGACCATGAATGAAAGGAAACGAGTTCGCGTGTGGCTTGCTTTCCCCTAGAATGAAATCAACTCGAAGATAATTTAACAAGGAGCAAAAGGAAATATGGTTATATAACCTGGAAAACGTATAAACATCCGGGAAGGGAGATAATTTATAGTTATGTATTTGCTCGATTGACATTTTGGAAAATTTAAGACAACGAATGGTGTACGATATTTTTGAACAATATAATTCTTATAAAATAATTGGAAGTACGTATATATGTGCATACATGAAAATACAAATTATACGATATATTGCAGTTACTTTTATTACGTCCTATATATTTTATTTTGATTACTTAATTTTATATTGGAATTATTTTTATTGTAGTCTATTTTCCCTTTTATTATATTCTTTATATTTTATTTAGATTATTTAATTTTATATTTAAATTACTTTTATTATATTCCGTTTTCTTTTTGTTATATTCTTTATGTTATATTTTAACTACTTAATTTTATATTGAAATTACTTTTATTATAGTCCATTTTCCCTTTTATTATATTCATTATATTTTATTTTGACTGCTTAATTTTATATTGACATTACTTTTATTATAGTCCATTTTCCCTTTTGTTACATTCTTTGTATTTTATTTCGATTGTTTAATTTTATATTAAAATTACTTTTATTATATTCCGTATTCTCTGTGTTATATTCTTTATATTTTATTTAGATTATTTAATTTTATATTTAAATTATTGTTATTATATTCTGTTCCCCTTTTCATTATGTTCTTTATATTATATTTCGATTGCTTAATTTTATATTGAAATTACTTTTATTATAGTTCATTTTCCCTTTTATTATATTCATTATATTTTACTTTGACTACTTAATTTTATATTGAAATTACTTTTATTATAGTTCATTTTCCCTTTTATTATATTCATTATATTTTACTTTGACTACTTAATTTTATATTGAAATTACTTTTATTATATTCCGTTTCCTTTTTTGTTACATTCTTTATATTTTATTTCGATTATTTAATTTTATATTGAAATTATTTTTATTATATTCCGTTTTCCTTTTCATTATGTTCTTTATATTATATTTCGACTACTTAATTTTATGTTGAAATTACTTTTAATATATTCCGCTTTCTTTTTATTATATTCTTTATATTTTATTTCGATTATTTAATTTTATATTTAAATTATTTTTATTATATTGCGTTTCCCTTTTCATTATATTCTTTATATTTTATTTCGATTTTTTAATTTTATATTGAAATTATTTTTAGTATAGTTCATTTTCCATTTTATTATATTCTTTGTCATATTTCGATTACTTAACTTTATATTCCAATTACTTTTATAATATAATTACTTTATAGATATTATATTGCTATTATTATTCTTACGTCCAGTTATGAGGAAGATAATTATACTTTCTTATGGTCCGCGCAAAATCATTTAATTTTTCTTGGAAATACTTTGTATACAGCATACAGTTGACGAATAATTTTTATTTGTAGATTAAAAACGAATTACCGTCTATATATAATATTATAAAATTATATTATATTATATATATAACTATTGTCAATTGTTATATAATATAATATAATATAATGGTTATATATGATGTAAAATAATAAACTAAATAATGAAAGTTTAAAATTGACAAACCAAACGGACAAATGTTTGCAATAAAACAATTATTTGCTCGCGTCAGATAAAAGTTCCAATAGTAATTACAACATAACATGTTTATTTTTTTAATTAACGCTAGAACTCCTGTGCCTTAGGCCATCACGCAGAAGCCTAAGGGAAGAAGTGGGGTTTCTCCAACTCACACTTTTCCTCACATGTTTGTTGTGGAAAAAATTTTATTCAAAACGAAGTTTCAAAACAAATTTTTCCTACAAATTTTATTTATATATATACATATATGTATGTATAAAATTTTACAAAATGATGTATAAACACGAATAACAATATGTACTATATACATTAAATTCTTCTTATGTACATAGTTTATATAAACATATTTATTTTGTATAAATCAAATTTTGTAATTTTTCTTTGAACCACTGCGACTTAGAATATTTAATATAAATAATAATTAATCAGTATACCTCACATGATCATTACTACACCATTACTACCATTAACTTTCATTTTTATATTTGCACATGAAGAAAATAATTTTTAAATTTATAATTTAAAGTACACAATAAATAAATTTTGAAAAATTCTTTGCACAAGCGAAATAACTTTAATTTTTAATTTTTCGACCTTCTTCCGGGAGTTCTAGAGTTCCTAGATCTCCTAATTAAATGAAAACTTTTTTATTACGTGTTTTAGAACACAAATATTAGACAAAAATACCACTGTGTGCAACTAGAAGACACTGTCCAATATTTCAATTAATTAGATTACTTTCCGCTACTTAATTACTTTCCATATCATTAATTTTCTATGATTTTACAAACTAAGATATAAGCAATAAATGAATACAAAATGAAGAAAATTCTAGGATAAATATTTCTATTCTTCAGAAATTAAAATCTACCAAAAAATTTAACAATTTAATATCAATACTTCTCCAATTATTTTACAAAAAAAAAAGAAGAAAAGGAACTTATAGTACTTTATATATAATAATATAAATGAATTATATTATATTATTAATTACCTAATTACATCTCCCTTTCAAACATCTTACATAATAATCCTAATAATACCATATAGATCGTAGTATTGCAAGAAGAATATGTTTTTAAATATGTATAATTTTCTAACGACCGCTTTTCGACAGATTTTTCGTATCCTCCTAATTCGATACACTTAAATTAACCCTAGAGAGCACAGAATTCGCTGCGTCGAAAGCTCCGTCATCCGTCGCGAGAGGGCGATTTTTCAGGGCTGAATATCTACCGTCGCGGTTGACGAGCAGCGGCGTTTCAAAGAAGAAATCACAATAAATCAACGTCAAACAGATGATCTCACCAACGAAACAATTATGTTGCTTAATACGAATTCGTTCGTTCACTCATGTGCAAATTACGCCGGCGAGACGTACGCGAGAGGTAGATAGTTAAAAGAAATCCTAGGCTACCGGGTTGTAGTCGATTACTACCGCGTAATTATTCCCCAAAATTTCGCTCGTAAAAGTATAACCTCTGACTGCGCAGCAGCGACGGCGCAGAAAGAATATATAAACCAACCTAATTATAGGTTTAGATACGCCTCGCGATATTTCATATCGAATATCTCTGCGCCGCATTACCGTTTCTCCTCGTTGATCAGAGCCATTATTATTCAATAAAGGCAAAACTACGTTCGGAATATAAATATTTTTATTTCTACCTGTAATGGCCATTACTTTCAGCGAGCGAACAATCCCCTTGTAAATCGCGACCCGTAACGCCATTAGTATTATTTGCATTTTTTAATTCTCCATTTTGGATTCGAATTAATGTAAAAGATAGTTTTTATTTTTGAAATAATATCTTTTTTCAATTTCGATCGCTAGCAATAAAAATTTGATCAACTCTGAGTGATATACTATGTATCACTCGAGTTCAGGCGTGTATGATAACAGCTAATAGAACATGACTCCCGCTAATGTAGAACATACATTACTTCTTTTACAGGGCTCGTATTCAATCCCCAGAAAGAAACTTTGTATGTCGTTTAAATACGCAACGTTTGCAACGTAAAAGATGTGTGCACACACTTTTTCTCACGTTTGTTTAGAGAGGTGAACAGGTTAATGAACTAGTCAATCTATTTGATTTGCTATGTCATGTACTGTTAGATTTATCATATGATTTTTGACTAGGATAAAATTTTATCAAATGAGATACTTCTATGCATAATTTTTTGTTATATATACTTTTTGTAATGTTGTATTAATAATAATGATAATATAAATAAGTATTTGTACTTATCTCTTTTGTATATAATAAAAATCTCAGAAATTTAGTTTGATATTTCCCATGGTATCTGAATTAATGCGAAAACATGTTGCGTAACCCTGCACAACTGTATAATTAACAGTTATTATTCTGTAATGTATGCTTCATACGTCTGAAGCTTACAACCTGTAAATAAGTTTGAAAGGATCGTTCAATGAATCCACTTACCTTGACGAAAGAGTGGAATTTTACTTTACTGGGAGAAACAGGTGGACTGCTAGGTGGTCGTTGATTTCCTTGTACTTGAAGAAGATTCTGTACTTCCAATAAGTACCCTTTTCTCGCGTATCTGCTTTTAGGACTGCCTTGATTGTCTCCTTCCATCTTTGACTTTTTGATTAACTTTAAATTCTCTTTAGCGTTCTGTCTGAGTATTACGTGGGTCAGTCTTCTCGTATTGGCCCTAGAGTCACTGATACAGATTCTCCTCCACGTTTTAGACACCATACTGATTGAGCAAAGGTCCTGTGACCCAAGGAATGACAATATCTTGGAAACTATCCTCCAATGATTGCTTTTGTCTCCGAGAAGTGCTAATATATCCACTGTTTCTCTACCTGTGTGATCTGGAGTAGCTCTAGTATGGTGTAAAGCAACAGATAAGGCACGATGACTGAAGTCCAACCTCTTTGGCTTGATCTCTGTGATGGCAGCAAGATCCGTGATAGAGAGCTTGCTTAATTTCTGATTGTCTGCTGAACTAATCGCGGGACTAGCTTTTCTACAGGTCGGCGAGATAACAACGATACGCGGAGGTGGTGGTGGTGGCGTTTTCCGTCTAGGTGAAGTAGTGGTTACCTGATGGGGTGTGCTCTGAGGCACGATGACTAGCTTCATTTCCACATCTTCTTCAATGGGTTCGGAGGCTATGAAGGAAGATGATGGCACTGCCGGTGACGGTGGCGGCGAAAGAAGTTGCAACCTCGTCGAAGCTGGTGTTATAGGAACTGTCGTTTTGCAGTTCCGACGGGTTCTATCCCGAACATTGCCGTTAAATTCACCACATTCCGTACTTTGATTCGTTAACTCCAGGCTGGAGCTATCCAGGGTAAGATTCGAGTGATCATCGCTCAAATTCGATGGATCTTGAATCAAACTTTCCCTTTCAGAATTTTCGGAAACTAAATAATCGGATTCAGACGCATTTGGTAAATGATTTAATTTCGATCGGTGCCTCTGAGCCCGTTCCGACTGTAGAGGATCCAATCGAATTCTGTGATGCCTCTTTGACGAAATACATGATACTCTAGACTTATATCCTGAAATTATTGGTGTATACGCACCAGAATGAGGTGTAAGAGTCAAGTAACCACTATCGACACTATCATGAGAACTGCGATTACTCCTGTTTATCGGTCTGTGAGGTGTCTCGCTGATGTTTATGTTTTCTGTTTCATCCATCTCCGTATATTTCTCGGCGACAATCTCTTGACAAATACCGCTGGAACTACCTCTTCTTACATACGATTATGGAATGTTTCCGAATAAGTAGCATATTCAATTTCTTTCCTATGATTTGTCACAGGAAATTAATGAAAAAAGTTCGAATATGTTTCACCTCGTTTACGTTTCTACGATTTACTACGCACTACATCTGTCTATAAATCTTAGGTTACGTGTTTCGTCTGTGTTTCTCATCAGCCCACTCACTGAACTCACGTGCGTCGCGCGGGAAACTGCCACACAGCCAGCATCCGCTCGAGAATCCTCGTGGAAGTCACCCCTCCTCTTCGTAAACAAAAGCCGCTCTTCATTCCAACCAGAAAAACGACGCTCGATATCTTTCCTTCCCTCACTTGTCACTGTTATTTTGACATGACATCGCATATAAAATGTCCAAAATCATGTGACAAATAACGACTGTACCATCAGATATATCAATCTTCACTACGCAAGGATTCGAAGTATGATTCGCGGCAAACATGCGCACACGGACATCAGCTCTCCCTCTGCGTGTTTCTGTGCTGCAAGCACTTCGAAACTTTGAAATCTGTTTATCCGTTGTCCCACCGTAGCTCCCTTGGCGATTGCCCGACCAATGGGCTAACTTGACTCATCCCGCCGTTCGTTGCCAAGTGCTACTATTGGTTCGAAATTCTTGGCCACGTTAGCGATGCTGTTACCTCTGGCGGCTGCTGCTGGACTTATTGAATTCTGTTGCTGGGGAGACCTCTTGATTTCTGGTTTCTCTTTCGTAGCGCGCATGCAGAAACGTTGAAATTTACCAATTTCACTACTTTTTAACCTTTCTCGTGATTCCTTCTCTTTCGCATCGATCTTCATTTTAGTAACACTGCAAACCAAATATAGCTTTCTTTTATTAACGTTTTACAAATTGTTGAATCTTTATACAGGTTAAATAATATATCGAGTAGCATATGTTTCTTTTGAATTATATTCACGGTGTGAAATGTAACAGAAGTGCATTCAATTTATACTATACGCAAAATATATGGAAAGTAATGAACAGTTATTAAAACAGGATAATATATCTTAACCTTGAATAAATTAAATGTGTGTAATCTTCGTGGGATCGTACAATAAGTAACGTATGCCGCTATATAATTATCGATCTTAATACTACAGATTTCACCAATGTTTCATTAATTACAACGATTTGTAAATATATTAAGAAACATTTCGCGATCGATATTAAACTTCTTTCTACCCACGCAATAACAAAGTTACTTCAACTGTAAATTTAATTTATATTTTATTAAGAATTGATTTAATTTTCATGTTTTTTCACTTCTTTATAATTTTACTTGTCGATTTTACAATAGTATAATTATACTGTATCACAACACGTGACATACGTACGGTACCGCCGTCGATAATATTCCGTATGAGATAAATTATTTCTAAATTAAAAATTATGTTGTCATATTTTTCAGTACAGTGCAATATGAATATTTCTAGTAAATTTAAGAGTTATTCTTGATTATTAATGTACGTTGTTACAACATCATTGTATATTTCACTTCGTTTACATGATACAGCTTGAAAAACGTTGTGTTTAGATTGGCACATATCCTATTGGAAAGTATTCGACATTAAATCATCACGTGAGACCCAAATGTTATTTATTCCTATATACATATACCACCTTGCTTGATTTCGGTACAATATAATCGCTTCCTTCATCGTCCGAATGATAAAAGAAATGCAACTTGAACGTGTGTAAGAGACAAAGACACTATGCCTGATGTGTCTATCAAAGTAAATGTAATGTTTATAGGGATGTTCTGCTTGCTGTCACACACTTTCTGAAAGTAATTCGACTACATAATAACCATTAGTACAAAAATATTTTTATTTAAAAATTTGGACAACGCTATTCGATATAATTCGATTTAACGACCAATGCATAGGAAATAAAATATTTATAATTTCTATTGCACATTAATTATAACAAATGCTCCTTCTAACATAAACATATGTACATCATTTTTTTTAAATAATAAATAAAAAGAACAAATAATATAAAATGTTTTGTCCTTTAATTACTGTCCCTTGTCCTTTAATTATTGCTCTTTTATTCATTTTTGAGAGGTTAAAATTTCGAATTATTTTGTAAAGCAATTTAGGTTTAGTTAGTTGAAAATATCATATATTTGTATAATTAGAATTTTGTAAAAGATACTATGTCCATTAACTATGTCTAGAAAAAAAATTGACCACCCTGCAAATATTTCGGAGGTTAGGAAGACGAAGACAAAATAGAGGAAGATAGACATTATTCCGCAGACAGGTACTTATTACCGCTGACAGAAATCAAGCGATATATTTCAAGCTGGTGTGATCCGTCGGTAAAAAGTCAAGAGGATAATTTTGAACGCCAAATTTCAATTACTATTATCTAATGAAAATTTAAATTTTTGTGCTTTTCATAAAATTCTTGCAAAATTGCGAAAAATAAATTGTTAATATTTTTCTTTTAAAAATGATCTTATCAAAATTATATTGAGTTACACGTAAATTTGAACGATTTTTAAATCTTTAAATGTACTACTGTGTTTGAAAATTTTATAAAAATATTTAATTTACAATTTTTTAAATAAAAGATTGTTTGATATTTCTTAGATATAGATATAAGAATATATTATTATTTTTATTGAAAATAAATTTACTAAATATACATTTTTCTTTTTTTTAATACAATTTATATAGGAATTAGTAGAGTAATGAACTATTAAATATCATTTTCTATATTAATTCATGAATAAGATGAAAAGAATCGCAGTTCTGCATTTCATCGATTCTATTTTACGTAAAATGAATTTAAACAAAATTTTATTTTTTTACCTGAATTGGTGAAATAAAATTTAACGATTGGTTCAGAATTGATTCTAATTGAATAGTATATAAAATAATTAGATAATTAAATATTAAAAAAAAAGGAATGATATTTTTATATTTTGTATTTTATTTTATTCAAAAACTTTTATCCAAAACTTAAAGTAAAAGTTTATTTGTAATTTTTGAACAATAAAAATAGTTTTATATTAAAAAATACTTATTTACAAAATTCATAACAAAAGACTTCTAAGTAAAAATGAAAACTAATTTAGCTCATAGGTTAATGATTTTGAAGATGAAAGTTGATTTGTATGAATTTTAATAATATACTGATATAAAAAAATTATCGAGTTAATTAGTGCAATATTAATAGTGATAATACTTCTTTATCAGTGTAGAAATCTATACCAAGTTTGCGATTATAAGGTACCCTATACTTTATGTAGGATTTATTAGTTACATTTAATTTTAATTCCGTCCGCTACTAATGTTGTAATCTTATTCTGCGCTAAATCGGTAACATGGGAAGTGACATGGTAACGGTAACAGAGACTACATATTACATAGTCTCCGGTTTAGTAACAGTAACATAAATTTATGTTGAGTGATAGATCTATTTTATTCTATGTCTATGCTATAACGTGTGATTCGAATTTATTTGCCGTTAAGAGAGTGACTGAATTTTTGTGTGGTATTTCATAAATATTAAGTAATCTTTATAAAAAATTTGTTTAAAATGGAATCTAGTAAATCAGAATCAACACCGAAACAAGCTATGGTATATATTTGTGGAGGTATGACTAAAAACGTATTGCATAAATACTTTTAACCTCAAATTTGATGTGCAGTTGAATAATTATCATAATGTATTTTCTAGATAAATTTTGATATACAAAAAATTTTGTGTAAATAGTTTTCTATGTTTTTATTATATAATTTATAGGTTTTTATCACCCAATTGAAATTTTAATCGAGTAACAACGTTAATACATTTTCTACGTTTTTCGTATATAAATAAATATCGGAAAATTGTTTGGTTTAAATTTTAAAAAATTTAAAATTGTTTTACGTATTTCTTATTTTGAGAAACAAAGATTTTTATTATTTTATTATTATCTATTATACTTCTATTTATATATGATATAATTTTGCCATAAAATTGGTAACTTAAATGTGTGAAATTTTTAGTATACTAATTTTTAGTTTATCTATTGTATTTTTAAAGTAGTTATTATTTTCAAAATATTTACTAATGTTATTTTTATATATTAAATTACTTCAAGTATTTGTTATACAATTTTATTACATGTATATTATAATATAAAAATACTATAATTTTTTATTATAAACTTATTTTTACATGTTTTTGTAGAATGCCATTATGATAATGAAATACGACCAAGAGATCCAATTCGATGCAGAGAATGCGGATACAGAATCATGTACAAAAGAAGAACTAAAAGACGTATCCTTTAATTAAAAAAAGTTTGACTATTAAATATTAATAATCTATAAATATGTATTTTTATAGATATATATAAATATAATGAGTAAATTATTTTCCTTAATAAATATATAGTTGTTGTCTTTGATGCACGATAAATTTGTTTGCTATGGTGCAAAAGCAAGTTATGAGTTTAATAAAATTAAGATAATAAATGTAATATTCTCTTCTTTATTCTATAATATTGCATTATTCTTAATATAATATACAATAATATTCTATGTTTCTAATCATATCTATGTAAGGGTTGAATAATTTGTAATAAAATAATACACATAGTTATTGCAAATTAAATATTTATTCCCATCCCAAATAATTCATAAAGTTGTACTTTTATACTTGTGATAATATCTTAAAAAATTATAATGATATTAATCCAAATATATTTCATGGCTCTTGATAAATTTCAAATTGGTTAATTCTTTTATTCTATTTATTAAAATTTTGTTAACTGTGTATCAATGTAGATCATGTAATATAAAACATTTTAAGCAATATATGTTTTTATTTACAATAAATAAATTACATTTTTATCAGTAGTTCAACAGAGTCACAGAATCAGGAAGAAAACTGACGGTGACACTAGCAAAATGTTGGCATTCTCACATTTCATAAAAGTTGATGTATTTTTGTATACATCTTATAAACTTTTACTGCGGTCCCATTATATTACGATATTCACCAATAGAAGCTTCACTAGCCTCCATTGAAATACTATGTCATTAACAAATTCTCGAATTTGAAATGTTTTATTATTGTAGCAACTAGCTACAAAAGTATAAGATATAGTTTTCATATGAGCACGACTTACATCATGTACTCAGAAAAGTATTTATAAAATCTTAGTGATGCACATAAAATATCAGTTTGCCAACTGTTTGTAAGTGTTACTGTCAACACTCATTATAAAATTTAAATCATTTGTAAAAAGACAGAGATTGTTTTAGAAACTCTCAAAATAATTTGAAAATAGTTGGTAATTTTGGAAGGATTTTCTTGCAAAATATGATTTGATCAAAAATAATTCACAAACTATAAATTCGATCCTGCTTGTTCTTATGATTTTTTAATACTGAGACTGGAAGGAGCCAAGCCAACTTCTTACAGGAGTTATATACAGAGCAAAGCATTTTATCGCTTATAGTATTTGTTTCATCTGTCTAAAGAAATAATTTTAAACAGAATATTATATAGAATTAATATATTTTTTACCTATTGTTTAATAAATTTTAATCATTACAAGTTAAAGTTCTATAATTGAATATAAAATATTATTATGTGAAGTAATACAGTAATAATTTTTTTCTTAAAATATATTTTCCTTTTTGAGTAATTGCTCCTTTCAAAATAATTTGATAGTTTGTCACAATAAATTAGTTTATCTTTTAAAAATTATTTTTTTAATGTAATAACCATAATGTTATTAGTTACTATAAATGATAAATGCCTTGCATATAATAAAGAATATTGCATAGACCAAGTACATTAAAATTTTTTGTTTGTTGTGTGCTATGCTTCATTCCCTAATTTATTTTAAAGTAACATTTACATCAATTCTTTCATTTAGCATGTACCTAATTAAACATATCAATGAACTTGAATTTCACACATTAAGTTCATAAAAATTTCTTGTTTGCATATTAACAAAAAATAGATGTACATAAATATTTGTATAAATTATCTAAAAATATTTTCAAATTACAATAGAGAAAATATGTCGTTTAACATATTTGTAATGTTCTTTTTCCAATAGAATACAAATTTATCTTACATCAAATCGTTTGTTCTACTGTAGTATATAAATGACAAAAAGTATAGACATTTATGATTTCCTAGGTCTAAATTAATAGATTTGATATGTAAATGATGTTTTGTTATGTATGCTTTTTAAAATACTCGATACTTTTACAAAAAACAATTATTTCGAAAATATATTGAGAATAA
Source organism: Eufriesea mexicana (assembly GCF_001483705.2). NCBI lineage: Eukaryota > Metazoa > Arthropoda > Insecta > Hymenoptera > Apidae > Eufriesea > Eufriesea mexicana. Next base: position 487,867 of record NW_016908908.1, read on the forward strand.
TATTTTGAAAGAACTACCTTACTAATCACATATGACATAGTCAAGGGATAAATATTACGTTGTATGAAATTTGGCTTCAGCTGCATTCCAAAATATTTTTTCTCCATGGAATCTTCCTTCTAATATCCTTTATCAAATATTATCTTCAATGCAAAAGTTATTTTTTGTTTATCTTCTTATTTCGTCCAAAATATAAACATTGTTGGCTTGGCATTGTGGACATACACACGTGCACACTTTGGAAATTCATACATGATTTAGTTGATTTGCATTAGAATGAATATACACCAAATGCTATATCAAACTATACTACATTGATATTGTTTGGCGACTTTAACTGGACCTCAATGTACATGATTGTGCGGTCGTTCTATTCGTCTACTATTTCGTCTCAAGCACACATAGGTACAAATTGTGATAATCGAAGTCTGATTATGCAGTAGGAAAGACAAGTCGTGCTTGAGTGACATGTTAATAAAAACTGGGTGTTGTGTATTAGGTAAATAATTATAAGATAGAGTAGCTGTCGCTTGTGGAAGGTATGTTGCTTCTTAAATATTTTAAGCAAAATCAGAAAATCGGTTACCCAGTTTGATATCGATGATCGGGTTTGCAATATTTATTAAATTCTAATAATCTTACCAACAAATATATTTCTTTTTACCAATCATTAAACAGAGTTAGGCATTCTACAAGTACATTTCAATAATTATTATAAATTCAATTTTTTCTTATTTACTTTTTATAACCAACTTTATTAAATTGACAAAATAAGGTACTTCTACTTTCACATAGTTCTATTTAAAGTTGAAATGAATTTTTTATTGATTATTTTAGATCTTTTACCATGTTATTAAATTTACTACTATTTAATATTTACAATAATGTTATCATAAATTGAAAAAAATGTAATTTGTCTTGATACTGATATATATATTGTGTTCTCTTTGTATTATTAAATTAAAATTTTATTAAAAAATATTTTGTACATACTAAAATTTGATTTTTTGAATTAACTATATACTGTTAATAAGAATAACAAGAATAATGAAATAAATAATGTTAAAAATAATTAGAATAACAAATAAAAAGATCATAGCCAAATCTACATTTGCAAATGGTTGAAATATTTTACCTAACTCTGTTTTGTAGGTAAATAATATATATGTGAATTTTAAACAAAATAAAAGAATAAAGGATACTTATAAAGATGATTCATTGAAGTTACAATTTACAAGTGATCCGAATAACCGATTCTGTTCCCAATTATGAATTTCTTAAAATTACAATGAAGACTAACAGGATTTCATTATATTATACATAAATATATACAAACACATCTTCTCTTATGTCAACAATAATTCTCATAATTGCTCATACTAATATCATACAAATATATGTATATATATATGATTCATGTACCAATAATTAGATATAATATTAATTTTTAATATTAGAATACTCTTCAACGTTGAACGCAACAGTTGCACTTTAAATACAGAATCACATGCCAGTCCATTGCACCTCATGCTGATACAACACTATTGTATATAAATATTATATCTTTTACTAGATGAAAACTATGCTCTTACAGTTTATATTCCATCACTTTTCGAAGGAAAGTTTATTGAGTCTTAAACCAGAACTTTCAACTTATATTTTGGTTTTAAAATATAACAATTAAGAAAGATAAGCTTTTAGTAATAAATTACTATTACTTTTACTAAATTAATGTAAATTATAATTTTCTATTTTATATAATAAATAGAAGTTTTTCAGTCTGGACTCTTAGTGGTGTTATATGAGCCATGAAAGTATACGAAGTGAGCACTATATATGACAATATTCTATTTATTTGAATTTATTATTATAGTTAACATTTAATTTTAAACATTTATTAAACAAATAATTAAGGATGAGATATTGTAGATCATACCACATTAATAATTCTTTATAAAAGATATACAAAAAGAGGATTATAATTATAGTCTGTGTTAGAAAGTTGTGATGTGCAATTAAAAGTTATGTTATTGTTTATAAATATGTCATGTTTTTCTAGTGTTATAATTAAAAAGTGAAAGAGGGAGTTTAGTGCACATTAAACAAATTAGAAATATTTTATATATAGATAAATACGTTAAAGCACAAATTGAAAGAATGAATATAAATGTTAACATTTGCAAATTCTTTAAACAAAATTAATTGGTAAAATAAATTTTTGATTCCTATTTTTATAATTTATTTCTTTATTTTATGTGATAATGTAATTCAGAAAAGAAATTAAATAATAAAATAAACAGTTCAATTGACAAATTACTTTTGAATAGAAGATAAAACAAATGAAACAACAAATGGTTGAAATATTTTACCTAACTCTGTTTTGTAGGTAAATAATATATATGTGAATTTTAAACAAAACAAAAGAATAAAGGATACTTATAAAGATGATTCATTGAAGTTACAATTTACAAGTGATCCGAATAACCGATTCTGTTCCCAATTATGAATTTCTTAAAATTACAATGAAGACTAACAGGATTTCATTATATTATACATAAATATATACAAACACATCTTCTCTTATGTCAACAATAATTCTCATAATTGCTCATACTAATATCATACAAATATATGTATATATATATGATTCATGTACCAATAATTAGATATAATATTAATTTTTAATATTAGAATACTCTTCAACGTTGAACGCAACAGTTGCACTTTAAATACAGAATCACATGCCAGTCCATTGCACCTCATGCTGATACAACACTATTGTATATAAATATTATATCTTTTACTAGATGAAAACTATGCTCTTACAGTTTATATTCCATCACTTTTCGAAGGAAAGTTTATTGAGTCTTAAACCAGAACTTTCAACTTATATTTTGGTTTTAAAATATAACAATTAAGAAAGATAAGCTTTTAGTAATAAATTACTATTACTTTTACTAAATTAATGTAAATTATAATTTTCTATTTTATATAATAAATAGAAGTTTTTCAGTCTGGACTCTTAGTGGTGTTATATGAGCCATGAAAGTATACGAAGTGAGCACTATATATGACAATATTCTATTTATTTGAATTTATTATTATAGTTAACATTTAATTTTAAACATTTATTAAACAAATAATTAAGGATGAGATATTGTAGATCATACCACATTAATAATTCTTTATAAAAGATATACAAAAAAAGGATTATAATTATAGTCTGTGTTAGAAAGTTGTGATGTGCAATTAAAAGTTATGTTATTGTTTATAAATATGTCATGTTTTTCTAGTGTTATAATTAAAAAGTGAAAGAGGGAGTTTAGTGCACATTAAACAAATTAGAAATATTTTATATATAGATAAATACGTTAAAGCACAAATTGAAAGAATGAATATAAATGTTAACATTTGCAAATTCTTTAAACAAAATTAATTGGTAAAATAAATTTTTGATTCCTATTTTTATAATTTGTTTCTTTATTTTATGTGATAATGTAATTCAGAAAAGAAATTAAATAATAAAATAAACAGTTCAATTGACAAATTACTTTTGAATAGAAGATAAAATAAATTAAACATAAAAACAAACAAATAAGATTTTATAAAATAAAAAATGTATATTCATGTATAAATAAATAGAAGCAACCAATATTAATTAACTGAACTTGATAATTTTTAATTTAAAGGTTTAAAAAGTAAGGTTTAGATACCTTTTACTTTATAAATTTTGTAACACAACAAAAAATTTATTTTCCAATATCTAAAGTTATTTAAGCAGTAAAGTTCATGTAATGTAAAATATTAGAAAAAAAATTTTAATGAATGTCGTAAATAAATGTTACACTATTTAATCAAAATTATATTTTCGAGCTATCTTTTTTGAAGTACATTGTACTATTTGGATTCACTTTTAGCTGTAATTATAGTACATAATGTTTATGTTGTTATATAAATGTTACAGGTATTGGTAATATCAAATATGTATAAGTTCACTTTTTCAAAAATATGAGCAACAATGAAGAGACTGTTATCTCGAACGTTATAACAATATAAACAACGGTTACTAAAACGGAAGTTTCCGTTTCTTACCATCAATGAGTTAGAATATCCGCTTTACTCTGTAATTGCATCTTCACATATGTACCAAAATTTTAGAACAAAATTTTAATGGTTTATCTACTAAGTTACGAAATTAGTTTTATCGCAATGAAATTAAATAATATAGTATAAGTATATTAATATTTGGCACATTATCATTTTGGTAGTACTTGGTACCCATTGAGGATCTTTAACTGTTTCACAAGTACACTTATTCCAATTCCAAGATTTAAATTAAAATGTTTTATCCAGTTTTATGATCTTGATATAAGATATTGTACATAAAAATATCAAACTTTAATATTATAGTAAAGTAAACATAGCATTTTATTAATAATATTTAGTTTCATCATATTATTTCTGAAATTGAAAAGCAACTGAATTAATTTGATGTTTTTTTTTCTTTTTTTATTTTTAAAAATGACATTTAGATAAACCATTACACTTTTAATTAATTTTTGGCACATTTTGTGTGATACATTTGATTATAAATCTGTACAATATGTTTATTATTAATACATATATAACTATATATATATTATATAATACATATATAACTATATATATAATACATATATACTATATAACATTGGTACATATATAACTATACTAAATACTGATGACTTGGTTATATATGTACATTTGAAAAATTACCATTTTCTAGAATATTGAAGCAAAATAAAATGAACAATAATATTTATGTAAAATTGAAATACTATATATTAATTTAAATGTAAAAAAAATTTCAGTTCCATCTGATACAAATGTACAGAAAATGTCCTGCTCACTGAACAAACAAATGTTATTCATTTTATTCTTTCTGTTTATTTTGACAAATAACACAAAAAAAGAAAAACGAATTCAATTGAAAATTTTAAGTAGAAAAAACTTCCTTATTGAAAGTTATAATAGTAATTGAAAATATATAGCAAAAAAAATATTTTCATCTTTTTTAAATTTAATTGTTCCTTTGGAGCCAGCATCGGCAAACGATTTTCAAAGCACCAAATATAACTTTTGGGTATGCAATTTGTTAGAAAGGTGATCTTGTTCAGTAAAATGTTAAAAGAAAGAAGTTATATCAAACATTGGATATTACTTTTTTAATCAGCGAAATTAATTAATTTTTAATTTGCATTTAAATATTTTTTATTTGAAAGGTATGCATCCGTTATGTACTTTGGCGCGTAAAATAAATATTAAATAAATCAGAATTTCATTATAATAGTAATCATTTCTCTTGATAATATTTGCTGTACATTACCATAATGTAGAACTTCTTTTTAATATAATTAAACCACACCTTTTGGCATCTCGGAAGAAATTTGCTGTAATTCTTAGTCACAGCAAACAATATTAGTAGTTAATGAGAATGTCTCTTGAGAAATTTCCTTCGAAAGGCGATGGTATTTTGTTACTACAGCTATTTTATCGGTTACGGCTACGAATTCTTTGAAACAACTTCACCGCAGATTGTCTATAGTTCGCTGCATTATTTTGGCACTATGTGTCTTCGATCTTTTGTCTATTGTGATCTTCCTTGACTACAGTTTCTTCCGTAATTCTTTTCTGAGTATTCTCTTTCTCTCTACACTTGTTCAAGCCCCTATCCCCTTGGGTATTTGTACTAGAATCTGATTCGATATTATGTTCAACAAAGCAGTGTACCTGTAACTCGTTCATAGTACGCATAGACACTGTGCAAACTTGGCATTTGTACGATTGTATGACTTCGTCTGGCCTTGTATTGTCTATGGTAAACGTAGGTTGACTCGACATTGAAAAATTACCATTTTCTAGAATATTGAAGCAAAATAAAATGAACAATAATATTTATGTAAAATTGAAATACTATATATTAATTTAAATGTAAAAAAAATTTCAGTTCCATCTGATACAAATGTACAGAAAATGTCCTGCTCACTGAACAAACAAATGTTATTCATTTTATTCTTTCTGTTTATTTTGACAAATAACACAAAAAAAGAAAAACGAATTCAATTGAAAATTTTAAGTAGAAAAAACTTCCTTATTGAAAGTTATAATAGTAATTGAAAATATATAGCAAAAAAAATATTTTCATCTTTTTTAAATTTAATTGTTCCTTTGGAGCCAGCATCGGCAAACGATTTTCAAAGCACCAAATATAACTTTTGGGTATGCAATTTGTTAGAAAGGTGATCTTGTTCAGTAAAATGTTAAAAGAAAGAAGTTATATCAAACATTGGATATTACTTTTTTAATCAGCGAAATTAATTAATTTTTAATTTGCATTTAAATATTTTTTATTTGAAAGGTATGCATCCGTTATGTACTTTGGCGCGTAAAATAAATATTAAATAAATCAGAATTTCATTATAATAGTAATCATTTCTCTTGATAATATTTGCTGTACATTACCATAATGTAGAACTTCTTTTTAATATAATTAAACCACACCTTTTGGCATCTCGGAAGAAATTTGCTGTAATTCTTAGTCACAGCAAACAATATTAGTAGTTAATGAGAATGTCTCTTGAGAAATTTCCTTCGAAAGGCGATGGTATTTTGTTACTACAGCTATTTTATCGGTTACGGCTACGAATTCTTTGAAACAACTTCACCGCAGATTGTCTATAGTTCGCTGCATTATTTTGGCACTATGTGTCTTCGATCTTTTGTCTATTGTGATCTTCCTTGACTACAGTTTCTTCCGTAATTCTTTTCTGAGTATTCTCTTTCTCTCTACACTTGTTCAAGCCCCTATCCCCTTGGGTATTTGTACTAGAATCTGATTCGATATTATGTTCAACAAAGCAGTGTACCTGTAACTCGTTCATAGTACGCATAGACACTGTGCAAACTTGGCATTTGTACGATTGTATGACTTCGTCTGGCCTTGTATTGTCTATGGTAAACGTAGGTTGACTCGACCTTTCTTTCACGCTATACTCGCGCCTCTGTTGAGTAAACTGTGCATTCCCAAGGCGAACATCGGATTTCGGATCTTCGTTCGTGATTGGCACATGGTACGAGCGAGCCATATCCGCGTCTGTCACTTTCACGGGATATGGATGCATCGCGTGTTGCGGTATAGGCTCGCCCTCGTCCGACGAAGTTTCACCACCGCTGATTACCTGACTTGGAATCGTTTCAGAATCCCACTGTCCTATTTTAGTAGGATCTTTTTCACAAAGTCTTTGTGCCAGCATCTGTTAGAAGAAATTAATTAATCAATGTCAGTGTGAAAAATAACTATATATATAAGATTTAATATTACATAATTTTCTCATTTTCTACATTGAATATATTACTTCCACAAGTTTATGTTATTACAGGTACTAATAAAATAATCGAAAATTACGTGTAAATACAAGTAGGAATTGAAAATTTTCTAACATATTATTTACCTGAAGACTATTAAGACTATTATCACAGTCGGTAGTATCAATATCATTTAAATTGACACCAGACCTTTCCATCTCAGCATACGTTCCGAACGGTAATTTCCCCAGACATTCTAATTTCATAATATGCATTTTGCTACGCAGATGTTTCGCCAAGTGACCATGTATTCTGAATGCTATTTTACAGTCAGTACATTTGAATGGCCTAGGATTGCTGGTGGTCGCAGCTCCGAACGTAGAAGTCATACTAACCTATAACACAACAATTCATTTACGTGGTCGTAGTCAAATAAATTTTACAGTCAGTTCAGACTTTGGCTCTCTCTCTCGCTCTCTCTCTCTCTCTCTTTCTCCCAAAGCAACGATGATTAATCAATCTCGAAAATTTGCATGGTTTTCCAAGTATGACGTTATTAATAACAAACATCTAAAGATAATAACTTTTTAACTCTGAAGCTATTTGCTAGAGGAAATAAAAGTGAGTTTGTTTATAATGTAAGTTCATTCTGAGCACGTCGTTTCCTCTAGTCAAAGTCAAACCGCTTCTAACGCCGTTATTCGTACGTGTTTGTTTTACGAATCTAGGCTTGAAATTGGACGAAGTTATGGTAATGTGAAAAGTTTGTATAGCAGTTAGATGTAACATCGTGTCTGAAGATGTAACATAAGAAGTGGTTCAAGATATTTACGTAGAATCGTGTATTGTTAAAATGGTTTGAGAGTAACGAAGATTTTTAGCGTATGTTTATATTCTTTTTTAAGAAAATAATTTCTCTTGAGCTATATGTTAATTTATAGAAAAAATGGATTGGTACTATTTTCTATTTGTCCTTAAAAAGAAAATAGTTTCATTTTGTCAAAGTCATATTGATCAAAATCACATTTGATTTTGACTACTTATTCAATTTGATTTAACGTTTTTCCTATTCGTTTAACAATTAAACAATAATAACACGTTTAATGTATAACATACGTGAATAAATTATGTATAGCTCTATAAAAATTATGCAAATTACTAAAATTTTTAATTTTAATGTTTTTTTCTTTTCTTTTATTTCATAAAGACTATAGAGGAAGAACATTATAAGTGCAATTTTTAATTTTACAATAATGTTTTTATAATAATTTTAATCAATCTTATGTTTTATTTAATTTTGCAATTTAATATATATTTTTGGCACTCTCTTGTATTTCAAAAACATCAATTTTCACAACATTAGATATGCCTTTGGAGCTTTACAAAATTTTTAAAAACCTATTTTTAGAAGGCTTATGTTTTTGAACCCATGTTCACTACGTTATATCAAATTACTCTTTTTTATACATGTTTCTTCCCATATGGTTTTCATTTGTTCTCTCCATTTTTCTTTTGTTTTTATTATTGCAAAATATTTTGTCTAACAATAATTAAATAAATAATAAATTATGACTGCAAAAATCGAGCATTTGTCATTTCAAAAAATGATAAATACATATAGTGAAATATTTAAATGATATTTTGCTATATCCTGGAAAAAACATGCAAATTATCTACAACGTTTCAAATACTTAAATTTAACAATAATAATAGTTATAGACTAGATATGAATAAAATTATTCAAGATTTTATTAGAATAAAGAAGACATCTGATATTTAAGTGAAAAAGCGTGTTACCTTATTATGATGAGATACAGATCTTTCGTGCTTTGTTAAATGACCCTTGGTTCGAAAAGAAACCGCGCAACTTTCGCATCTAAATGGTCTCTCGAAGTAATGAATGTTGATATGCAACCGTAACTGACTAGGTTTGCTGAACACCTTGTTACAAATTCCACAGACGCTTCTCCCATCTTCAGTCACACTGTAACTACGTTCGGTAGATTCAGTTCTTTTAATGAAAGTTATTTCAGTATCAAAGTTTGCGAATGAATCATAATGGTTTCATAAAATTAATCAATAACAAATATTAAATTTCCAATTTTAAATATATTTTAATTAAAAATATTCTTTCTTTAATCTTTTAATTGAGTAAAATTTGATAACTTATTTGAATTATTTTGATATCAAAGATGGCGAATGAATCATAACGGTTTCATAAAATAAATCAATAGCAAATATTAAATTTACAATTTTAAATATATTTTAATTTAAAATATCCTTTTTTCAATCTTTTAATTCAGTAAAATGTGCTAACTTATTTGGATTATTTCAATATCAAAGATGGCGAATGAATCATAGCAGCTTCATAAAATTAATCAATAGCAAATATTAAATTTCCAATTTTAAATATATTTAAATTTAAAATATTCCTTTTTTCAATTTTTTAATTCAGTAAAATGTGTTAACTTATTTGGATTATTTCAATACCAAAGATGGCGAATGAATCATAATGGTTTCATAAAATTAATCAATAGCAAATATTAAATTTAAAATATTTTTTTTTTAATCCTTTAATTGATTAAAATGTGTTAACTCATTTGGATTATTAATATTTTAAATATAGTAATATTTGTATATTGGAATCCTCATTTTTAATAATATTATCACATTGGTAATAAAACTATGCTTTATCATATTTACATGTGATTATTATCTGTGATTCACATACAATTAATCTACTTTTATTAATGATTAATTCAATATGTCATAGGACAGTACAATTAATAATACAACCTTACGTTCAATATAATTCAGATTTAAAGTAAGATATCAATTTTAAACAATAAAAATCATCATTTAATAATTCTTACTAAAGCATGATATCTATTTTCTGCCATCATATGTTCAATATAGTACAATTCATGCTTTCCACAACAAAAATGATCACTTAAATCATTTTTAATGAAATACAGTATTTATTTCTATCATTATTCACTACTACAGCTCACATTTAGAAAGGAATATATATCTCAAAGAAACAATAATCCAAATAATTGCTAATAAAACCCAACACTCGTATCCTTGATGATGTATCAAGTTCCTTGATGATCTGTCAATCTTAGCATATTATACTAAAGCTAGTCAAACTCGTCCTAAAACATTGCACTAAAAGAAAAAAGGAATTAAAAGGAAACATTCAACGTACGAATATGAAAGCAATCCATCTAAATTGGCATAATTGATAGGCTAAGTAACGTGTCAAGTATCACTCACCTGACATAATTAGGTGCAGGTCCATTCGAAGGCTGCAAGAACTCAGCTTGTGGTTTGGTGGTTCCCGCGGTGGGTGAAGGTGATCTGAAGCCGGGTCCCCCGACAACCATTTTCCGTGCAACCGTGTGCTTAATGCTCTCAGCTATACTCTGTTTCGTCATCTCTGTATGCTTCATCTCTATACGATCCACGTTCCTCATGTCAACGTTCTGCGGTCTCGAGACTTCGTGCATTTTAGAGGGTTCGTGCATCGTTAACGACATCATTTCAAAATTAACCCTCGGCTCCTGGGACTGTGCGTGTCTGTATTCCGGCAATAAAATCATATCCCTGCTCGGAGGCCTGTTATCCACGTTGGCCGGTCTGATCTCAACGTTGTTCGAGGACGGCATATCTTGGCTTAAGCGTATATCGTGATTCGGAAGCTTGAATTCCCGACTAGGAGGTCTCAATTCTTGTCTGCACAATTTGTAGTCTTGATTGGGAGGTCGTAAGTCTTGCACTTGACCCCTGTAGTCCTGGCATGGCGCACGTACTTCTCTACTGGGCGGTCTCATGTCTAAATTCCGCGTACTCTGACTCTGCATTCGGAGATCCGCCGACACGTTCTTCATCTCGTGATTGCTTGATCTGATCTCTTGATTAACCGCGTGACATTCTCGAACTCTTTCCAGCTCGTTCATCGTCTTCATCGAATTGTACATTGAATTCCTATCGATATCGTTGCCCGAGTGTGGTATCGCTAACAGCCGATTATTACCATCCACGTTGAAAGACTTTGGAGAATGACGATCCACGCTTTGCGGCGTGCTTGTACTAGGAGGATGCTCTATCGGATAATTCGACCTCTCTACACAACTATTACTCTTCGACAAATTACAATCTACCCCGGTTTTCAAGCTAACAGGACTCGCTAAACTGTGCTCGAAGTTATCTCTGTCTACAATCGCACGGTTCCCTAATAACTCTTTGTCCCTATGCATCAACTCGATGTCGAACGGTCGTCGATCCACCCCTACGTTGTTCTGATAAATTTTCTCCCTAATTTCCATCTTGATATCCTCCGTGGTGTGTTTCGACACGTGCTTGATCCTCGAATCCAGCATCGTCATCTGTATCTTACTAGGGTCGGTGAAGGTGGTCGCGGGTATACCCTCTAGCTCCACGTTCCTCGACTTCGGGGAGGATTGTTGCGGGTAAATATCCCTCTCTTTCGACTGTTTCTCCATTTTCGTGTTCCCCACCCGATACTGCTGTTTGATCTTGCTATCCATCACGTGCCTTTCGGTGAGATACGCTTGCAGCATGTGCCCTTCCGCGTCAGGTTTCCACTCTCTGCCCTGTATCGGTAATCTTTCCATGGTCTGGACTATCGTTTGCAACAGCACGGGTTCCGAAACTGGGGTCAATATGTCAGCTGGTCTAGCTCTCTGCGGCATGGAGGTGGCTAACGGTTGCAGGGCCGGCTTCGTGGTCAGATCCATGGGCTGGGCTAGGCTGTTCCTCGAGTCGGTATCGACCTCGTTCACCTCGACGTCCGAGCTTTCCTTCTTCGACGACTGAATCACACTCGTCCTCGACTCCTCCGGCGCGGTTCGACTCGAGAGGAAGTAGTAGCGATGGGACAACTCGTTTCGGACGAGGGTGGTCTCTTGCGTGGTCACAGCCTGGCTGCTCAGAGACACGCTGCTTATCGCGGTAGACACGCTCGTGGACGTGGAGGTTGTCGGGAAAGTTAGAGTGTAGGGGTAAGTGGTCGGCCTTCCAGACGGTAGAAGTCCCGGGAATCTGTTTGTGTTACGTTGAGACAGACTTAGCAAACTCTGAGCAGCTTCTTGCTCCTCGCTTCCGGACTCCTCGCTATCCTCTCCGTCGCTGTCTTCCTCCTCCTCGGACGACTCCTCCGTGTTGCCACCTGCTGCTAGTCGAGCGATGGCGTCCTTGTCGATATTTTCGTCGCAGACCGTCGTTGGTACCGGAACGACGCCCAGTTCCACGCATTTCTTGTAATGAGCCTTCGATTTCATATGCTTCGTCAGGTTGCCTTTGGTTTTAAAGCTGTGTGCAGAAACAAACCACGTTTCAGAGTGTTTTCGTGCAAATATCGATACGTTGTCTAAAGGGCTTTTTACTCGAATTTTAGTCGAAATATGAAACGACTTACACCGATTTTCGTGCAAATATCGATACGTTGTCTAAAGGGCTTTTTACTCGAATTTTAGTCGAAATATGAAACGACTTTATACCGATTTTCGTACAAATATCGATACATCGTCTAAGGGGCTTTTTACTCGAATTTTAGTCGAAATATGAAACGATTTACACCGATTTTCGTGGAAATATCGATACCTTCGAAGCAGTTTTGTCTAAGGGGCTTTGTACTCGAATTTTAGTCGAAATATGAAACGACTTACACCGATTTTCGTGGAAATATCGATACGTTCGAACCAGTTTTGTCTAAGGGGCTTTGTACTCGAATTTTAATTGAAATATGAAACGACCTATACCGATTTTCGTGGAAATATCGATACGTTCGAACCAGTTTTGTCTAAGGGGCTTTGTACTCGAATTTTAATTGAAATATGAAACGACCTATACCGATTTTCGTGGAAATATCGATACGTTCGAACCAGTTTTGTCTAAGGGGCTTTGTACTCGAATTTTAATTGAAATATGAAACGACCTATACCGATTTTCGTGGAAATATCGATACGTTCGAACCAGTTTTGTCTAAGGGGCTTTGTACTCGAATTTTAATTGAAATATGAAACGACCTATACCGATTTTCGTGGAAATATCGATACGTTCGAACCAGTTTTGTCTAAGGGGCTTTGTACTCGAATTTTAATTGAAATATGAAACGACCTATACCGATTTTCGTGGAAATATCGATACGTTCGAACCAGTTTTGTCTAAGGGGCTTTGTACTCGAATTTTAATTGAAATATGAAACGACCTATACCGATTTTCGTGGAAATATCGATACGTTCGAACCAGTTTTGTCTAAGGGGCTTTGTACTCGAATTTTAATTGAAATATGAAACGACCTATACCGATTTTCGTGGAAATATCGATACGTTCGAACCAGTTTTGTCTAAGGGGCTTTGTACTCGAATTTTAATTGAAATATGAAACGACCTATACCGATTTTCGTGGAAATATCGATACGTTCGAACCAGTTTTGTCTAAGGGGCTTTGTACTCGAATTTTAATTGAAATATGAAACGACCTATACCGATTTTCGTGGAAATATCGATACGTTCGAACCAGTTTTGTCTAAGGGGCTTTGTACTCGAATTTTAATTGAAATATGAAACGACCTATACCGATTTTCGTGGAAATATCGATACGTTCGAACCAGTTTTGTCTAAGGGGCTTTGTACTCGAATTTTAATTGAAATATGAAACGACCTATACCGATTTTCGTGGAAATATCGATACGTTCGAACCAGTTTTGTCTAAGGGGCTTTGTACTCGAATTTTAATTGAAATATGAAACGACCTATACCGATTTTCGTGGAAATATCGATACGTTCGAACCAGTTTTGTCTAAGGGGCTTTGTACTCGAATTTTAATTGAAATATGAAACGACCTATACCGATTTTCGTGGAAATATCGATACGTTCGAACCAGTTTTGTCTAAGGGGCTTTGTACTCGAATTTTAATTGAAATATGAAACGACCTATACCGATTTTCGTGGAAATATCGATACGTTCGAACCAGTTTTGTCTAAGGGGCTTTGTACTCGAATTTTAATTGAAATATGAAACGACCTATACCGATTTTCGTGGAAATATCGATACGTTCGAACCAGTTTTGTCTAAGGGGCTTTGTACTCGAATTTTAATTGAAATATGAAACGACCTATACCGATTTTCGTGGAAATATCGATACGTTCGAACCAGTTTTGTCTAAGGGGCTTTGTACTCGAATTTTAATTGAAATATGAAACGACCTATACCGATTTTCGTGGAAATATCGATACGTTCGAACCAGTTTTGTCTAAGGGGCTTTGTACTCGAATTTTAATTGAAATATGAAACGACCTATACCGATTTTCGTGGAAATATCGATACGTTCGAACCAGTTTTGTCTAAGGGGCTTTGTACTCGAATTTTAATTGAAATATGAAACGACCTATACCGATTTTCGTGGAAATATCGATACGTTCGAACCAGTTTTGTCTAAGGGGCTTTGTACTCGAATTTTAATTGAAATATGAAACGACCTATACCGATTTTCGTGGAAATATCGATACGTTCGAACCAGTTTTGTCTAAGGGGCTTTGTACTCGAATTTTAATTGAAATATGAAACGACCTATACCGATTTTCGTGGAAATATCGATACGTTCGAACCAGTTTTGTCTAAGGGGCTTTGTACTCGAATTTTAATTGAAATATGAAACGACCTATACCGATTTTCGTGGAAATATCGATACGTTCGAACCAGTTTTGTCTAAGGGGCTTTGTACTCGAATTTTAATTGAAATATGAAACGACCTATACCGATTTTCGTGGAAATATCGATACGTTCGAACCAGTTTTGTCTAAGGGGCTTTGTACTCGAATTTTAATTGAAATATGAAACGACCTATACCGATTTTCGTGGAAATATCGATACGTTCGAACCAGTTTTGTCTAAGGGGCTTTGTACTCGAATTTTAATTGAAATATGAAACGACCTATACCGATTTTCGTGGAAATATCGATACGTTCGAACCAGTTTTGTCTAAGGGGCTTTGTACTCGAATTTTAATTGAAATATGAAACGACCTATACCGATTTTCGTGGAAATATCGATACGTTCGAACCAGTTTTGTCTAAGGGGCTTTGTACTCGAATTTTAATTGAAATATGAAACGACCTATACCGATTTTCGTGGAAATATCGATACGTTCGAACCAGTTTTGTCTAAGGGGCTTTGTACTCGAATTTTAATTGAAATATGAAACGACCTATACCGATTTTCGTGGAAATATCGATACGTTCGAACCAGTTTTGTCTAAGGGGCTTTGTACTCGAATTTTAGTCGAAATATGAAACGACTTACACCGATTTTCGTGCAAATATCGATACGTTCGAAGCAGTTCTGTCTAAGAGGCTTTGTACTCGAATTTTAATTGAAATATGAAACGACCTATACCGATTTTCGTGGAAATATCGATACGTTCGAACCAGTTTTGTCTAAGGGGCTTTGTACTCGAATTTTAGTCGAAATATGAAACGACTTACACCGATTTTCGTGCAAATATCGATACGTTGTCTAAGGGGCTTTTTATTCGAATTTTAGTCCAAATATGAAACGACTTATACCGATTTTCGTGCAAATATCGATACGTTGTCTAAGGGGCTTTTTACTCGAATTTTAGTCGAAATATGAAACGACTTATACCGATTTTCGTGCAAATATCGATACGTTGTCTAAGGGGCTTTTTACTCGAATTTTAGTCGAAATATGAAACGACTTATACCGATTTTCGTGCAAATATCGATACGTTGTCTAAGGGGCTTTTTACTCGAATTTTAGTCGAAATATGAAACGACTTATACCGATTTTCGTGCAAATATCGATACGTTGTCTAAGGGGCTTTTTACTCGAATTTTAGTCGAAATATGAAACGACTTATACCGATTTTCGTGCAAATATCGATACGTTGTCTAAGGGGCTTTTTACTCGAATTTTAGTCGAAATATGAAACGACTTATACCGATTTTCGTGCAAATATCGATACGTTCGAAGCAGTTCTGTCTAAGGGGCTTTGTACTCGAATTTTAGTCGAAATATGAAACGACTTATACCGATTTTCGTGCAAATATCGATACGTTGTCTAAGGGGCTTTTTATTCGAATTTTAGTCGAAATATGAAACGACTTATACCGATTTTCGTGCAAATATCGATACGTTGTCTAAGGGGCTTTTTACTCGAATTTTAGTCGAAATATGAAACGACTTATACCGATTTTCGTGCAAATATCGATACGTTGTCTAAGGGGCCTTTTACTCGAATTTTAGTCGAAATATGAAACGACTTATACCGATTTTCGTGCAAATATCGATACGTTCGAAGCAGTTTTGTCTAAGGGGCTTTGTACTCGAATTTTAGTCGAAATATGAAACGACTTATACCGATTTTCGTGCAAATATCGATACGTTCGAAGCAGTTTTGTCTAAGGGGCTTTGTACTCGAATTTTAGTCGAAATATGAAACGACTTATACCGATTTTCGTGCAAATATCGATACGTTCGAAGCAGTTTTGTCTAAGGGGCTTTGTACTCGAATTTTAGTCGAAATATGAAACGACTTATACCGATTTTCGTGCAAATATCGATACGTTCGAAGCAGTTTTGTCTAAGGGGCTTTGTACTCGAATTTTAGTCGAAATATGAAACGACTTATACCGATTTCAATTTTATACAGTTACTTTATATGGAATTATTTAACCTTTCTCGTGCAATTATTTTCATATTTGTTCTCATATCGGTATTTTTTTATGTTGACTCTTTTATACGTAAAAGAAAGATTATGTATTTGCGAAGTTACGATTAATACTTTGAATAACTGGAATTTCATATTGCAAAATCCTGCAACAGTTGGGAAACTTGAGGAAAATCGCGACTCTTCCAAGTACTTAATAACTTGATCTACTTTACATATTATACAAAACCTTAAGATAAACAAATTTAACAAGGAAGATCTAATTTGTTTTATGTATATTTGCATGTAACTGAAAGTATTTTCTATAACGTATTAAATTCTTCAAAAATTTTTCTATTTGTAGGTAGAGATCAATTGATAAAGGGTAAAATATTTTACTAGATAATATTCTACTTTCTAAAGTAAGAAAAATTGAATATTAACCCTTCGCATTCGAGAGGTGATCTTCAGTCACCATTTCATAAAATTTGGAAGATCGATATTAATTAATATATCAAATTTCATGTAATGTAACAGTGTGCAAGGTATCGAAATCAAATAATTCTACAATTTTATTATCATACAATTCTTTATTTACTGCTCAAAAAAGTACTGTCAGTTTTTTTAGAAGAGAATCTTTGATTTTCTACTCTTTTCTAGCCAAAAATTCGTCGAGTGCAAGAGTTAATAGAATGAGCATACTTCAGATAAATTTTCAAGAAAACTTTTGCAACGATTAAATTTATTTCATGGATAATAAATAGATAGTAACTTTAATGAAAAGAAATTTGTATATAACGTATGTATACTATTTTTGTTAATTTTCCGACGGTATTAAATAGGCTATCCATTAAAATATTGGTTTAATGGTCTTGGAGATATGATTAGATATAAATTATTAACGGAACGGAAATTATTCGTGGAAATTCTTTAACGTGTACTTATAGGTGATAAGGAAAAGCGTTACGTAGACTTAAGTATGAGAAAAAGGTGTTTAATGTCCGCTACCTAAAGTATTATTTAGTAAGGTATCAAAGTATGCAATTTGTAAGAAGGAAATAGCGAAAGGTGGAAAACTCGTTGGAAACGACTTACCTGAAAGCACAATGTTTACAGGTGTACGGCCTTACGTCTGTGTGCGTTCTGATATGTTTCTTTAACATGGATGGCTTTTTACAACGAATGCCACATTCCTCGCAAACGTATCGACCTCGACCTTACATAATAAAGAAATAAGTTGAAACTCTTAACCATGACAAACGGTGATATGTTATTTGCAAAAGAATTACTTGTAAAATTTGTGCCGCAGGTGACACACACATTCATACACACACATGTGTATTATTATGTTATATATACACACACAGATACCAAACGTCGATATTTTGAACGTGGCAATGAAAATGATCTTTAGATATATACATTGAACGTTTGTTCTTATATATATTATATATATATTATATTATGCATATAATATAATAGAAATATTATATATAAATAAATATTTATATAATATATATATGAACGTGTATATTAGGATTTTAAATACTTTGTATATTTGATACGAATTATGCACATGTTTATACGTAAATATTAGAAATTCAAGTATATGTATTGTGTTTATGTGTAAATAAATATATATTTACATATAAACAGAATACATATACTTGAATTTCTAAAATTTCTCATACTAGATTTAATAGGAGCAAGATATATATAATGTTATATATATGAATATTAAATTATATCATGTAAATAATATGATAGCAATATTATATATAATTAAATATGTATATAATAAAAATATATGTACGTGTATTATGCATGTTTATATGTAAATA